>NC_079189.1:187216658-187516658 GCF_029499605.1 Hyla sarda
TCCAGAGGTTTCAAAACTACAACTCCCAGCAAGCCAGGGCAGCCATCGGCTGTCCGGGCTTGCTGGGAGTTGTAGTTTTGAAACCTCCGGAGGTCCGCAGGTTGAAGACCACTGCGGCCTTCAACATCATCCAGCCCCCTCTCACCCCCTTTAGTTCTGAGTACTCACCTCCGCTCGGCGCTGGTCCGGTCCTGCAGGGCTGTCCGGTAAGGAGGTGGTCCGGTGAGGAGGTGGTCCGGGCTGCTATCTTCACCGGGGAGGCCTCTTCTAAGCGCTTCGGGCCCGGCCTCAGAATAGTCACGTTGCCTTGACAACGACGCAGATACGTCGTTGTCAAGGCAACGGCTCTATTCCGGGCCGGAAGCGCGGAGAAGAGGCGCCCCCGGTGAAGATAGCAGCCCGGACCACCTCCTCACCGGACCACCTCCTTACCGGACAGCCCTGCAGGACCGGACCAGCGCCGAGCGGAGGTGAGTACTCAGAACTAAAGGGGGTGAGAGGGGGCTGGATGATGTTGAAGGCCGCAGTGGTCTTCAACCTGCGGACCTCCGGAGGTTTCAAAACTACAACTCCCAGCAAGCCCGGACAGCCGATGGCTGCCCGGGCTTGCTGGGAGTTGTAGTTTTGAAACCTCTGGAGGTCCGCATGTTGAAGGCCGCAGTGGTCTTCAACCTGCGGACCTCCGGAGGTTTCAAAACTACAACTCCCAGCAAGCCCGGACAGCCGATGGCTGCCCGGGCTTGCTGGGAGTTGTAGTTTTGAAACCTCTGGAGGTCCGCAGGTTGAAGACCACTGAGGGCGAATGATGAGAAGAGGATGATGAAGGGGGGGGGGGTGTGGGGATGATGAAGGGGGGATGTGTGGGATGATAAGGGGATGTGTGGGATGATGACAAGGGGATGATGAAGGGGGGATGTGTGGGATGATAAGGGGATGTGTGGGATGATGACAAGGGGATGATGAAGGGGGGATGTGTGGGATGATGACAAGGGGATGATGAAGGGGGGATGTGTGGGATAAGGGGATGTGTGGGATGATGACAAGGGGATGATGAAGGGGGGATGTGTGGGATAAGGGGATGTGTGGGATGATGACAAGGGGATGATGAAGGGGGGATGTGTGGGATGATGACAAGGGGATGATGAAGGGGGGATGTGTGGGATGATAAGGGGATGTGTGGGATGATGACAAGGGGATGATGAAGGGGGGATGTGTGGGATGATGACAAGGGGATGATGAGGATGTTAATGACGGGTCTGGATGATGACAGGGGGGGATGAGGTATTTCCCACCCTAGGCTTATACTCGAGTCAATAACTTTTCCTGGGATTTTGGGTTGAAATTAGGGGTCTCGGCTTATACTCGGGTCGGCTTATACTCGAGTATATACGGTATTTCCTTACTCGAGAGAAATTGGGTTACATATTTTTGGGGGCTTTTCTCCTTTTAACCCTTGTAAAAATTAAAAATATGGGTCTACAAGAACAATTTACTTGAAAAATTGGAAAACTGCTGCTATACTTTGAAGCCATCAGATGTCTTCAAAAAGTAAAAACATGTCAACTTTATGATGCAAACAAAAAGTAGACATATTGTATGTGTGAAACAATATATCATATATTTGGTATGTTTATTTTCCTTACAAGCAGAGAGCTTCAAAGTTCTAAAAATGCAAAATGTTCAAATTTTTCATGAAATTTTTGACTATTTCACCAAGAAATTATGCAAGTATCGAAGAAAATTTACCACTAACAAAGTAGAATATGTCACGAAAAAACTGTTTTCTGAGCCATATAACTTTTTTATTTTTCCATATATAGGGATGTATAAGGGCTAATTTTTTTGTGCCATGATCTGTAGTTTTTATCTGTTTCATTTTTGTTTTCAAAACACAAAGAGCACAGACAACGGCACTCACCATTCAGGAACTGCTTTATTGAAGTAGTTGCAGCATAACAGGTACAGGCAGGTCAAGCGGTGTGGAACCAGTTGCCCCTGCTTCCACACCGCTTGACCTGCCTGTACCTGTTATGCTGCGACTACTTCAATAAAGCAGTTCCTGAATGGTGAGTGCCGTTGTCTGAGCTCTTTGGGGGAGATTTATCAAAACCTGTGCAGAGGAAAACTTGCCCAGTTGCCCATAGCAACCAATCAGCTTGCTTCTTTCATTTTTATGAAGGCCTGTGAAAAATGAAAGAAGGAATCTGATTGGTTGCTATGGGCAACTGGGCAAGTTTTCCTCTGCACAGGTTTTGATAAATCTCCCCCTTTGTCTTCGGATTGCCCTTGTCTCTCATATATTGAGCACCACCGCATCAGAGTTTTCCTAAGTCAGGTCGGACAATTCTCCACATTGTGTTGTCTCATCACTTAGTGATGCTAGTGCCGGATTCCCCCTTCTACCTGGTTGCTTGTATAATTTTTGTTTTGATGGGACTTTTTGATCGCTTTTTATAATTTTTTTCTGATATACGTTGTGTTTAAAATTCTGTATTTTTGGTGTTTGGAATTTTTTACGTTTATGTAATTTACCCTGCAGGATCATAAACATTATGTTTTAATAGTCTAGACATTTACATACATGGCAATACAACATAGGTAAAATAAAAATGTGTTAAATAGGAAATTAACCCCTTAAGGACTGAGGCCTTTTTCACCTTAAGGACTGAGCCCTTTTTTGCAATTCTGACCACTGTCACTTTAAACATTAATAACTCTGGAATGCTTTTACTTATCATTCTGATTCCAAGATTGTTTATTTGTGACATATTCTACTTTAACATAGTGGTAAAATTTAGTGGTAACTTGCATCCTTTCTGGTGAAAAATCCCCAAATTTGATTAAAAAAATGAAAATTTAGCATTTTTCTAAATTTGAAGCTCTCTGCTTGTAAGGAAAATGAATATTCAAAATATAATTTTTTTGGTTCACATATACAATATGTCTACTTTATGTTTGCATCATAAAATTGACGTGTTTTTACTTTTGGAAGACACCAGAGGGCTTCAAAGTTCAGCAGCAATTTTCCAATTTTTCACAAAATTTTCAAACTCAATATTTTTCAGGGACCAGTTCATTTTTGAAGTGGATTTGAAGGGTCTTCATATTAGAAATACTCCATAAATTACCCCATTATGAAAACTACACCCCCAAAGAATTCAAAATGACATTCAGTCAGTGTTTTAACCCTTTAGGTGTTTCACAGGAATAGCAGCAAAGTGAAGGAGAAAATTCTAAATCTTTATTTTTTACACTCGCATGTTCTTGTAGACCCAATTTTAGAATTTTTGCAAGGGGTAAAAGGAGAAAATGTATACTTATATTTGTAGCCCAATTTCTCTCGAGTAAGCACATACCTCATATGTCTATGTAAATTGTGGGGCGGGTGCAGTAGAGGGCTCAGAAGGGAAGGAGCGACAAGGGGATTTTGGAGAGAACATTTTTTTGAAATGTTTTTTGGGGGGCATGTCCCCTTTAGGAAGCTCCTACGGTGTCAAAACAGCAAAAAAAAAAAAACACATGGCATACCATTTTGGAAACTAGACCCCTCGGGGAATGTAACATGGGATAAAGTGAGCCTTAATACCCCACAGGTGTTTCATGACTTTTGCAAATGTAAATAAAAAAGAAAATTTTTTTACCTAAAATGCTTGTCTTCCCAAAAATTTTACATTTTTAAAAAGGGTAATAGCAGAAAATACCACCCAAAATTTTAAGCCCAATTTCTCTCGATTCAGAAAACAACCCATATGGGGGTGAAAAGTGCTCTTCTGGCGCACTACAGGTCTCAGAAGAGGAGTAGTCACATTTGGCTTTTGGAAGCAAATTTTGCTTCTGGGGGCATGCCGCATTTAGGAAGCCCCTATGGTGCCAGGACAGCAAAAAAAAAAACAAAAAAACACATGGCATACCATTTTGGAAACTAGACCCCTTGGGGAACGTAACAAGGGGTAAAGTGAACCTTAATACCCCACAGGTGTTTCATGACTTTTGCAAATGTAAATAAAAAAGAAAATTTTTTTACCTAAAATGCTTGTCTTCCCAAAAATTTTACATTTTAAAAAAGGGTAATAGCAGAAAATACCACCCAAAATTTGAAGCCCAATTTCTCCCGATTCAGAAAACACCCCATATGGGGGTGAAAAGTGCTCTGCTGGCGCACTACAGGTCTCAGAAGAGAAGTAGTCACATTTGGCTTTTTGGAAGCAAATTTTGCTCTGGGGGCATGCCACATTTAGGAGCCCCTATGGTGCCAGGACAGCAAAAAAAAACACATGGCATACCATTTTGGAAACTAGACCCCTTGGGGAATGTAACAAGGGGTAAAGTGAACCTTAATACCCCACAGGGGTTTCACGACTTTTGCATATGTAAAAAAATATATATATTTTTTACCTAAAATGCTTGGTTTCCCCAAAATTTTACATTTTTACAAAGGGTTAAAGCAGAAAATACCCCCCAAAATTTGAAGCCCAATTTCTCCCAATTCAGAAAACACCCCATATGGGGGTGAAAAGTGCTCTGCTGGCGCACTACAGGTCTCAGAAGAGGAGTAGTCACATTTTGCTTTTTGGAAGCAAATTTTGCTCTGGGGGCATGCCGCATTTAGGAAGCCCCTATGGTGCCAGGACAGCAAAAAAAACAAAAAAACACATGGCATACCATTTTGGAAACTAGACCCCTTGGGGAACGTAACAAGGGGTAAAGTGAACCTTAGTACCCCACAGAGGTTTCACGACTTTTGCATGTGTAAAAAAATATATATATTTTTACCTAAAGTGCTTGGTTTCCCAAAATTTTTACATTTTTACAAAGGGTTAAAGCAGAAAATACCCCCCAAAATTTGAAGCCCAATTTCTCCCGATTCAGAAAACACCCCATATGGGGGTGAAAAGTGCTCTGCTGGCGCACTACAGGTCTCAGAAGACAAGGAGTCACATTTGGCTTTTTGGAAGCAAATTTTGCTCTGGGGGCATGCCGCATTTAGGAAGCCCCTATGGTGCCAGGACAGCAAAAAAAAAAACACCCACATGGCATTACATTTTGGAAACTAGACCCCTCGGGGAACGTAACCGTGTTACAGTGAGTACTTACACCTCACAGGTTTTTTGAACAGTGGGCCATAAAAGTGAAAATGTTTCATTTTCACATTGGGTAATAGGGCAAAAGGCCCTCAAAATTTTTAGAACAATTTTGTCTGAGAAAAAAAATACCCCATATGTGGATGTAAATTGCTCTGTGGACACACTGCAATAATCAGAATAGAAGGAGTGAAAATTTTGTTGAAATTGAAGTCGGGGGTCATGTGCATTTATAAAGACCCCAACAGCAAAAAAAAAAAAAACACATGTGACACCATTTTAGAAACTAAACCCCTCAATGAACGTAACAAGGGGTACAGTGGGAAATAACACCTCACAGGTTTTTTGAAAAGTGGGCCATAAATTTAAAAATTTTATTTTTTTACAGTAAAATGCTGGGGTTACCCAATTTTTAACATTTTCACAAGGGGTAATATGAGAAATTGGGTTACAAATTTTGGAGGGCTTTTCCCCCTGACTATAAAAATACATCCACATATGGGGTAACATGCTGTGCAGGCGCACAACAAGGCTCAGAAGTCATAGAGGTCACTTAGTATTTGTGGCCTATGGCATATCAGTAGCTGACGGTTACATACATTCCGAGGAAAATACAAAAATGAAACACCCACATGTGACACTATTACAGAAAGTACCAACCCTGAGGAATGGGTATAGGGGTAAAGAGGACATTTTGAACGCACAGGTGTTTCCTACATTTATTTTCCAGGAATGGATGAAGGGTAGCTTTTGAAAATTGCAATTTTCAACCTATGCTCTGTTTCATTTTTCTGGGAACAACTAACATGTGACTCCGAATTGTCGCCTGGAAATACGACAGAGCTCAGCAAGAACTCTTCGCATTTGAAGCGTATGTTTGTTACGGACCTAACAGTTACATAAATTCAGAGGAAAATACAAGAAATGAACACCCATATGTGAGCCTATTACAAACAGTACATCCCCTAGGGAAGGTGTATAGGGTGAAGTGGAGATTTGGAACAGACGGGTGTTCCCTAAATTTATTTTCCAGGAATGGATGAAGTGTACTATGGGGGGAAGAAAATTGCAATTTTAGTACTGATATGCCAATTATTTTCCCAGAATGATGACCCAGAGTACAGCCAAAAGTAAAAAGAATGCCCGCCCCAAACCCTATACTCTGAATCATCATTCTGGGAAGGGGATGTGTGGGGCCGTCCCTATTCTGTTACCTCAAATGCGCAACCCGCTCAGGTGGGGAGAGAGAGCGTTGCGCATTTGTGGCAACTGCAAACCTCCAATGATGTTGACTGTGTCCCATGACCCATTTTTTAGGGGGGAAAAATAAAAAAGATATTGGGGGTATTAGGAAAAACATTTTTTAATTTTTTTTTGGGGGGGGGGGGGGGGGTGAGGGGTTTGGTATAAAATTTGGCGCCCACAATTCCAGAGGTGCTCTGACCCGCTCTTTGGCGGTCACCATAGATGAGTGCCTTTAGAACTTCCTCTTGGAACTGCAGGTATGTACCTGTGTTGCCAGCGTACTTGTACAGTACAAAAGCGTTGTACATGGCAACCTGTACCGTGTAGACCGCAACTTTTTAGTACCATACCTTTGTTTTCTGCATGGCGTTATATGGTTTGAGGACTTGATCAGAAAGATCAACTCCCCCCATATACCGATTGTAGTCCAGAATACAATTGGGCTTGAGGACCGGTCCCACGGTACCTCGCACAGGGACAGGGGTGCTGCCGTTCCCATGAATAGTGGTGAGCATAAGGACATCCCTCTCGTCCTTATACCGGACCAACAACAGGTTCTCATGGGAAAAGGCACGGGACTCACCCCGGTGGATAGGAGTCTGCAGGGGATAGGAAGGAAGACCTCTTTGATTCTTCCGGACTGTCCCACAAGCGACCGTGGATCTGGCGGCGAGGGATGTGAAGAGAGGGATACTAATATAAAAGTTATCCATGTAAAGGTGGTAACCTTTATCTAGCAATGCGTGCAAAAGGCCCCAAACGATTTTGCCGCTAACACCCAGAGTGGGGTAACAATCTGGGGGTTCAATGCGGGAATCTTGTCCCTCATACACCATAAACTTGCAAGTGTACCCTGAGGTACTCTTGCAAAGTTTATACATCTTCACGCCATACCGCGCTCGCTTGGTAGGGATGCATTGCCGGAAGCTGAGTCTCCCCTTAAAGCTGATGAGAGACTCATCAATAGCGACCTCCCTTCCAGGGACATAGGCCTCCCAAAATCTGGCCCCGAAGTGATTGATGACCGGCCTGATTTTATACAGGCAGTCATACGCGGGATCAGTTCGGGGGGGACATGCCACATTATCAGCATAATGCAAACATCTCCGAATGGCCTCGAACCGGGGACGTGTCATGGCCATATTGTAGAGCGGGGTATGGTAGAAAGTGTCCCCACTCCAATATTGCCTGACACTGGGCTTTTTAACTAGACCCATATGCAGCGCAAGGCCCCAAAAGGTCCTCATTTCGGCTGCATCGACTGGAGTCCAGCCGCCGGGTCTAGCTAAAAGTGAGCCCGGGTTAGCGGCGACGAACTGTTGGGCATACAGATTCGTCTGTGTAACCATTAGATTAACAAAGTCGTCACTGAAAAAATGACCGAAAAAGTCCTTTTCAGTGAACCCGGCGATGTTAATCTTGATTCCTGAGTCGCCAACAAACTCAGGAATCACGGGCTTGTGGTCAGCTGGCTCAGCCCAGACAAGTTCTCCAGTACGAGGTACCAGTGACCTTGGCAGGGGGGCTTCACTAGTATGAGCGCCAGGGGGACTCATACTAGCATGGGGAACAGGGTCAAGGAAAGAGGAGGTTTGCGGCGCCACATGGCGGCGTCTCCCCCGCCTTGTGGCTCATCATCAGAACTAGATGATGAGGAGGACGATGAAATAAGGAAGGTGGGGTCTTCATCGTCCTCTGAGCCGCTCTTGGTGTCGGAGGCAATTATGGAATATGCCTCCTCCGCCGAAAACGCTCTGGGGGCCATTTCCCTACTCTATTGGGGATACAGGTGTGTGTGTGTGTGGGGGGGAAAACTTTATTGGTGTATGTGCTGTGTGTGGTGTGGTGCAAGACTACCTCCCTAACCCGCCCTAACCCTCCCTAACCTAACCTAACTAAACTAACCCGCCCTAACAGAAAAAAAAAAAAAGGGACTTCTAGCGCAAAAAAGCCCTGCGCCAAAAAATAAGCGTTTATCTAATCAGTGGTGTGCGCACTGATTAGCGCTTGTGGCAGCAGGGAACGCAGAAGTCCGTGGGGGGTCCGGTCACACAGCCCAGAACAGTGGCTGGTGGCTTGTACACAGACCCCCACACAAAAAACCCGAAAAATAAAATAAAAAAACGCTTAACCCCGAAAGAATGCACCCGCCTGAACCCCCCCAAAAAACGCTGATCAGTGATAAATCACTGACAGCGGTGGGACAGGCTGCACACACAGGTACAGTCCGTCCACACAGTACACGCCTGCTACTGGTGGCACGGACCACCTATGGGTGCAAAAAAAAAAATATGCGTTAACCGAAAAAAGTGCCTTTACCACAAAAAAAAAAAAAGCTAACCCTGGGGGATTTCTGTGCCAAGGGGCCACAGAAAGGGGGCAAGGGGCACTTTTTTTTTACAATGAGGGGATGGTGGGCAGCACGGGGCTCCGTCCTGCTCGCCAGATCTCTGTGGAATGGCGGGCAGAACGGAGCAACATGCTCCTAGCAAACCTCTTCTAAACTGGGCGTTTCCCGAGACAGGTGTCATCAGAGAGGATTTAGACAGAAAAGAACAACCTTAACTTTAGAAGCTCATAAGTACTGAAAGGATTAAGATTTTTTAATAGAAGTAATTTACAAATCTGTTTAACTTTCTGGAGCCAGTTGATATATATATAAAAAAGTTTTGTCCTGGAATACCCCTTTAAGGGTGATTTTTGTTTTTGTTTTTAAATTTTTATTTTATTTTACACTTTTACCTTTATATGCAATCATTAGATTGCATTACAGTATAATGCTATGCCTTGGCAATCCACTGATATAGCCTGGCTAAGCCCAGGCTACATCATTGGATCGGCAGCAGGAGGCAGGTAAGGGGGCCCTCCTCCACTCCTACTGATAGTAGCCGACACTCACTGCTCTGAAATGAGTGTAGCTCCTGTGCTCGCTTCATAGCCGCTTAAGGATTCGGGGCATACAGGTATGCTTGCAGCTTCTGCGTTCGTGATGTCATGCCACGCCTCCTCCATTCATGTCTATGGGAGGGGGCAAGATGGCTAGTACAGAGCCATCACGCCTCCTCCCATAGACATGAATGGAGGGGGCATGGTGGCCTGCATCGCCAGTCATCAGCATTTGCTCCGTGACCCAAATGACAGGGGTGCTGGTGCAGAGATCACGGGGGACCCCAGCGGCGGGACCCTCGCAATCTAACATCTTATTCCCTATCCTTTGGCTAGGGGATAAGATATGTGCAGCGGAGTATCCCTTTAAGTACCAGGATAAAAGGGCGTACCTGTACGCCTTTTGTCCTTAACAGGTTAAAATTGTGCTCTTCTGACCCCTTTAACATTTTCACTTTCCTGTATATATGGCTTTATGAGGACTCCCTATTTGCGCCGTGATCTGTAGTTTTTGTTAGTATAACTTTTTGTGTTTTAATGGGACCTTTTGATCGCTTATTATTGTTAATCTTTTCTACTATATGAAGTGACCAAAAATCTGCAATTAACTAAAACAGACAAGTCAGGATAGGCCATAGGTCCATTTTGCACAAAACTTTTTAATGCTAAGTTGTATAGGCATTGTATTGTTTACTATAATTAAGTTATGATTGCTTTTATTTACCTTTTTATAGCATCTGCAAATTCTTGTAGCTCATCTGACTCCATATGAAAAACACTGGAAAAGGTATCCTGTCAAAAATAAATATTCAAAATAATACCTTACATATTGGTTATGCCAGTTTTACACAGGAAAAAACACATCAACTCGATAATATATAAAGTATATAATTGCTTATTACACTTTTGTATTTTACATAACATTGTTTGCGTAGAGGCCTTTTTATGAGTTTAAGACTATCCTAAACTGTATATAAATCCTACCTGGCTTAACCCCTTGACACTGAAGACAGTTGGGGCTGCAATTTTTTCATCTCTCAACCATGGCAGAAGCAATAACTTTTTTTTCTTTACAGGACAGTTTTATTTTAATGACATGATTTAAAGGGGTTATCAAAGGGGAATAAGTATTGACGAGGTGGGAGAGGGGTTCCGACCACTGGCACCCCTATAAACTCCAGAACGGCGCCTGTCCCCTACTTCGGATCTATCCGTCCCTCGCTTTCCGAGACAAGGTAGTCTGGGGAGTGAAGGCCCGCTCTGCCAATCACTGGCTTAGGTGGGAATGTGTTATGGTTGGCAGAGCCGGAGCGTTCCAAGGTTGCCGTTCTGGTGGTCGGAAATTAAAAGTAGACTTTAGATATAGGATTTTAACACAAGACTAATGCAATAGTGATATTCAGTGACACAGCATTTAAAGTTTCAGGGAAAAGTGTTGCTGAAGAGACATAAAAGTCGATCAGGAAGTGACTTACTGTGGTCAAGGATTGTGAGTCAATCCAATTTTGTTTCTCCAAGTAGTCTATATTTAGCATGTTTCCATGTGGCAACAGATTCCTCTATGTTTAACTTATCTCTAGTTGGGTCCAGTATTAGCTAGGAGCAAATTATGATGTTGTAATTGTTCATACAATCAACTGTTGACCTGTGATTCATGTATTCTGGGTACTATCTAAATAGCATCTCAACCAGTATAACAAAGGGGTTATCCAGGAATAGAAAAACAGAGCTAATTTCTTTCAAAAAACGCTCAATCTGACTCCAGGTTGGGTGTGGTTCTGAATCTCAGTTTCATTGAAGTGAATGGAGCCAAGTTGTAATACCACACAGAACCTGGGGACAGACGTGGAGCTGTTTTTGAAAGAAATTATCTTTGTGTTTCTATTCCTGGATAACCCTTGCAAGGTCATTGTAAAAAGAACATTATTGTAATAATACTAAATAGGAATCAATAAAGGTTAAAGAACACAAACCAAAGATGTTACAGTGTTAAAAAAGTTATTAATCCCATAACATTAAAAAAAAAAAAAAAAAAACCAGTTAATTCCATACTGTTTACTCACGGGACAGTCCTCATCCACAATGAAGATTGTACATCTCTGAGCTTGCATAAAGGACAGAATAGTTGCTGCAATCTTCTTTAAGATAACCTCCAATGACTGTTGCTCTTCAAAAATTAATGTTGCAAGATCAAGGAGAACCTACAATGTCAATTAAAAAAGACATTATTAGGCTATGGTCACACGGTGTAAAATCAAAACAAAAACAAGTGAGTATAAAAGTGTGAGGGACTTAAAATAACCTGTTGGGGATGAAGGGCGTACCTGTACGCCCTTCGCCAACTCCCTTTCTATAACACGAGGCCACGCCATGGCTAATCGCGTGCGGCACTGATCACGGTGCTGCACGCAATTAACTCTTTAGACGCGGCGTTCAAAGTTGATCGCCGTGTCTAAAGTGAAACTAAAATAATGCTGGATAGCTCAGGGGGCTGTTCGGGATCGTCGCGGCAAGATCGCGGCATCTCGAACAGCTGTAAGACACGAGGAGGGTCCCCTTACCTGCCTCCTGGTGTCCAATTGCCAAATGACTGCTCAGTGCCTGAGATCCAGGCATGAGCAGTCAAGTGGCAGAATCATCGACCAATGATTTCCTATGAGAAACCATTGATCAATGTAAAAGATCATTGTGTGCAGTGTTATAGCCCCCTATGGGGGCTATAACATTGCAAAAAAGAAGTGAAATTTTTTTTTTTTAATAAAGATCATTTAACCCCTTCACTAATATAAGTTTGAATCACCACCCCTTTCCCATTAAAACAAAACAAAAAAACAGTGTAAATAAAAATAATGTGTCGCCGTGTGCGGAAATGTCGGAGTTATAAAAATATATAGTTAATTAAATCGCACAGTTAATGGCGCATGCGCAAAAAAATTCCAAAGTACAAAATAGCGTATTTTTGGTTTTTATTAAAAATACATCAAAAAGTCCAATCAATACAAAAATGGTACAGATAAAACCTTAGATCATGGTGCAAAAAATGAGACCTAATACCGCTCCGTACGCGGAAAAATAAAAAAGTTATAGGGGTCAGTAAATGATCATTTTAAACGTATACATTTTCCTGCATGTAGTTATGATTTTTTCCAGAAGTGCGACAAAATCAATATTATATATATTATATAACCTATATAAGTAGGGTATCATTTTAATTGTATGAACCTACAGAATAAAGATAAGGTGTCATTTTTACCGAAAAATTTACTGCGTAGAAACAGAAGCCCCCAAAAGTTACAAAATGGCGTTTTTTCTTCAATTTTGTCGCACAATGATTTTTTTTCCGTTTCGCCGTAGATTTTTGGGTGAAATGACTGATGTCATTACAAAGTAGAATTGGTGGCGCAAAAAATAAGCAACATATGGATTTTTAGGTGTAAAATTGAAAGGGTTATGATTTTTAAAAGGTAAGGAGTGCAAAAACGGAAAAACCCTCCGTCCCCCAGGCGGTTAAGGGACTAAAAATTCAGGGAGTTTAATTGAAATTGTAAATTTTTACTGTAAATTTTTGCAATCCCCAAATCTAGAATCGCCTCCATGTTGGAAAACGCAGACCAGTGTGCATCTTGCACAATGTATGCAATCCTTCAACAGCAGTTTGAGGGGGCATATTGTTGTGCAAGATGTGTGCGAGTTGTTTATTTGGAAGCCCACATTCTGGATCTAGAGGAGCAACTGGCAACACTGAGATGCATTGACAAATTGGAGAGGAGTCTCTTGCTCACTGAGGTAGAGGTGAGTGAGGATAGTGGGACAGAGGTGCAGGACAGTCAGGCAGCTAGCTGGATTACAGTTAGAAAATGGGGTAGAGGGAAAAGTGTCCTGATCTGGCACACCCCAACAAGTTTGTCCGGTTGGCAGATGAGGGGGATGCCACTTCAGAGCTAGCAGTACTGGAGCAGTACTCTGACCACCAGGGGGGTGTCTGCTCCAGTAAGGAGGGAGGGAGGAGTGGAGGGCAGGCCAGACAGGTACTTGTAGTGGGGGACTCAATTATGAGGGAGACAGACGATCTGTCACAAAAGACCGGGATTGCCGAACAGCGTGTTGTCTTCCTGGTGCTCGAGTTCGGCACATCGCGGATCGGGTTGACAGGTTGCTGGGTAGGGCTGGAGAGGACCCAGCAGTCAAGGTACCGTATTTATCGGGGTATACCACGCACCGGCCTATAACACGCACCCTCATTTTACCAAGGATATTTGGGTAAAAAAAGTTTTTTACCCAAATATCCATGAAAAAATGAGGGTGTATGTGTGCGCGTGTATACCCCGATATACCCCCAGGAAAGGCAGGGGGAGAGAGGCCGTCGCTGCCCGCTTCTCTCCCCCTGCTTTTCCTGGGGTCTAGAGCGCTGCTGTCGGCCCTTCTCACCCCCTGGTTATCGGCGCCGCTGCCCGTTCTGTCCCCCTGACTATCGGTGCCGGCGCCGATAGCCAGGGGGAGAGAAGCGGCGCCGACAGCCAGGGGGAGAGAAGGGGCAGCGGCACCCATTGCCGGCGCCGCTGCCCCGTTGCCTCCCCCCATCCCCGGTGGCATAATTACCTGAGTCGGGTCCGCGCTGCTCCAGGCCTGAGTCGGGTCCGCGCTGCTCGGGTCCGCGCTGCTCCGCTGCTCCAGGCCTCCGTCGTTGCTATGCGCTGAACGGTGCGGCGCATGACGTCAGAGCGCCGCGCCGTGCATAGCAACGACGCTGGGGACCGGCGTCGTTTCTATGCACGGCGCGGCGCTCTGACGTCATGCGCCGCGCCGTTCAGCGCATAGCAACGACGGAGGCCTGGAGCAGCGCGGACCCGACTCAGGTAATTATGCCACCGGGGATGGGGGGAGGCAACGGGGCAGCGGCGCCGGCAATGGGTGCCGCTGCCCCTTCTCTCCTCCTGGCTGTCGGCGACGCTTCTCTCCCCCTGGCTATCGGCGCCGGCACCGATAGTCAGGGGGACAGAACGGGCAGCGGCGCCGATAACCAGGGGGTGAAAAGGGCCGACAGCAGCGCTCTAGACCCCAGGAAAGGCAGGGGGAGAGAAGCGGGCAGCGACGGCCTCTCTCCCCCTGCCTTTCCTGGGGGGGTATCGGCGTATAACACGCACATAGACTTTAGGCTAAAAAATTTTAGCCTAAAAAGTGCGTGTTATACGCCGATAAATACGGTACATACTGGCACCAATGACAAAGTAAAAGGTAGGTGGAATGTCCTTAAAAATGATTTCAGGGACTTAGGCCTCAAGCCTAAGGCAAGGACCTCCAAGGTAATATTTTCTGAAATATTACCTGTACCACGAGCCACACTAGAGAGGCAGCGGGAGATTAGGGAGGTAAACAAGTGGCTCAGAAGCTGGTGTAGGAACGAGGGGTTTGAGTTTATGGAGATACCGGCTCTACCGTAGGGACGGGCTGGACCTCAATGGGGAGGGTGCAGCTGTGCTTGGGGAGAAGATACCTTAAAGGGTGGAGGAGTGTTTAAAATGGGGACTGGAGGGGGAGGGAACTTACAACGTTGAGGGGGAAGATAGTGTAGATATAGAGGGGGGACTCATTAATGTACCTGGGGGTGGAACGGAAGGAGGGGTTAGAATAGTTAATAGGGATTGAATTGCATGTTGACTAATGCAAGAAGTCTGTCCAATAAAACTGACGAATTGGAGCGGTTGAGGGAAACTATGACATAGCGGGTATAACAGAGACTTGGACGATAGCTGTGACTGGGCGATCAACATACAGGGTTATAGTCTATTCAGGAAGGATTGGACAAAACAGAAAGGGGGAGGAGTTTATCTTTATGTGAAATTGAGTCTGAAGGCAGTACTGCGGGAGGATATATGGGAGGGAAACGATAATGTGGAGTCATTATGGGTAGAAATATATGGAGATAAAAATTCTGATAGGGGTTTGCTATAAGTTACCAAACATAATGGAAGAGGCAGAAGATCAATTACTGAGGCAAATAAACAAGGAAGCAAATCAGAATGAGGTGATAATAATGGGGGACTTTAATTATCCTGATATAAACTGGGAGACTGAGACCTGTGAATCTCATAAATGAAACAGGTTTCTGACTATAGCTAAAGACAATTATCTGTCCGAAATGGTGCAGGGCCCGGCCAGAGGGGGCGCCCTACTAGACTTAATATTAACCAACAGACCTGACAGAGTAACTAATTTGCAAGTAGAAGGACACCTAGGAAATAGTGATCATAATATAATACATTATAACTTGTTCTTCAATAAGGGAATCTCTCGAGGGGCCACAAAAACAATGAACTTTAGGAAGGCAAAGTTTGATCAACTCATTAAAGCCCTTATCAATATAAATTGGGATAATGTCCTCAAAAACAAGAATACTGACACTAAATGGGAGACTTTTAAAAATATCTTAAATTCTCACACTAACAGGTATATATATACCTTATGGGAATAAAAGGGTCAGAAATAAAATAAACCCAATATGGATGAATAAAAATGTTAAGGGGGCAATAAACGACAAAAATAAAGTATTTAAACTACTAAAACAGGATGGCAGTGAAGAAGCATTAACCCCCTTAAGGATCCGTTTTTTTTTGCACTTTCACTTTTTCCTCCTTACCTCATAATCATAATCCTTTCAATTTTACTCCTAAAAATCCATGACAGCTTATTTTTGCACCACCAATTCTACTTTGTATTGACAGTCATTTTACCCAAAAATCTGTGTCGAAATGGAAAAAAATCAATGTGCGACAAAATTGAAGAAAAAACACCATTTTGTAACTTTTGGGGGCTTCCGTTGGACTTTGGAATTTTTTGCCGAGTACGCAATTGACCGTGTGGTTTAATTAACGATATATGTTTATAATTCGGACATGTCTTCACGCGGCGATACCACATATGTTTATTTTTATTTATACTGTTTTATTTTAAATGGGAAAAGGGGGGTGATTCAAACTTTTATTAGGGGAGGGGTTAAATGATCTTTATTAACTTTTTTTTTTCACTTTTTATTTTGCAATGTTATAGCCCCTATAGGGGGCTATAACACTGCACACACTGATATTTTACATTGATCATTGTTATCCCATAGAATAACATTGATCAATGATTCTGCCGCTTGAGTGCTCATGCCTGGATCGCACCCTCCTTGTGTCCTCCAGCTGTTCAGTATGCCATGATTTTGCTGCGGCAGTCCCGAACAGCCCACTGAGTTAGCGGGGGGGGGGGGGGGGGGTAGTTTATTTTCACTTCAGACACCAGGATCAACTTTGAACACCACGTCTAAAGGGTTAATAGCGTGGCACCGCTATTAACCACAGGTCCCTGCTGTTGTTAGAGGCCAGGCCCGACCCGCTATGAAGATGCCATGGCCCCACGTTACAGAAAGGGAGCGGAGTATATAAATAGCAAAAAGGGTAAAAATTAAGTGTTGGCCCTTTAAAAAACTATCAGGAAAAAAGCAAATATATTAAACAAATTATTTTCCACTGTATTCACCAAGGAAAATGAAATGCCAGGTGAAATACAGCAAGATAAGGTAAACTCCCCAGTACAGGTCACCTGTCTAACCCAGGAAGTACAGTGCCACCTACACCCCCGTGTTCTAAAGGAATTAGGTAATGTAGACAGACCCCTATTTTTAATATTCAGGGACTCTATAGTAACAGGAACTGTTCCCCAGGACTGGTGCATGGCAAATGTGGTGCCAATATTTAAAAAGGGGTAAAAAGGTGACCCTGGGAATTATAGGCCTTTTAGTTTACCCTCCATTGTATGTAAATTGTTTGAGCGTTTTCTAAGAGATGCTATTTTGGAGTATCTAATGAAAATAAATGTATGACTCCATATCAGCATGGCTTTATGAGGTCCTGTCAAATTAACATGATCAGCTTTTATGAGGAGGTGAGCTCCAGACTAGACCAGGGGGGAATCGCTGGATGTTGTATATCTGGATTTTTCCAAAGCATTTGATAACAGTTCATAAAATGAGAGGGATTGGGCTGGGAGAGAATGTGTGGAAATGGGTAAATAACTGGCTCAGTGAAAGGAAACAGAGGGTGGTTATTAATTTGTACTTATTCTGATTGGGTGATTATTACTAGTGGGGTACCACAGGGGTCATTCTTGGGTCCTATTCTATTAAATATATTCATTAATGACCTTGTAGAGGGGTTGAAGAGTAAAGTAGCAATCTTTGCAGATGATACTAAACTCTGTAAAGCGGTAAATACTATAGAGGACAGTGCACTGTTACAAATGGATCTGGATAGGTTGGAGGTTTGGGCTGAGAAGTGGCAGATGAGGTTCAACACTGATAAATGTAAGGTAATGCACATGGGGAGGAAAAATCCGGGCTGGGATTATATATTAAATGGGAGACACCTGGGACGACTAACGTGGAAAAGGACTTGGGAGTCTTAGTAAACAGTACATTTCGCTGTAGTGACCAGTGTCGGGCAGCTGCTGCCAAGGCAAATACAATCATGGGGTGCATCACTAGGGGCATAGATGCCCACAACAAGGAAATAATTCTACTGCTGTACAAATCCCTAGTCAGACCACTCAAACAGGGTGGGCCATTTATATGGATACACCGTAATAAAATGGGAATGGTTGGTGATATTAACTTCCTGTTTGTGGCAAATTAGTATATGTGAGGGGGGAAACTTTTCAAGATGTGTGGTGACCATGGTAGCCATTTTGAAATCGGCCATTTTGAATCCAACTTTTGTTTTTCAATAGGAAGAGGGTCATGTGACACATCAAACTAATTGGGAATTTCACAAGAAAAACAATGATGTGCTTGGTTTTAACGTAACTTTATTCTTTCATGATTAATTATTTACAAGTTTCTGACCACTTATAAAATGTGTTCAATGTGCTGCCCATTGTGTTGGATTGTCAATGCAACCCTCTTGTCCCACTCTTAACACACTGATAGCAACACCGCAGGAGAAATGCTAGCACAGGCTTCCAGTATCCGTAGTTTCAGGTGCTGCACATCTCGTATCTTCACAGCATAGACAATTGCCTTCAGATGACCCCAAAGATAAAAGTCTAAGGGGGTCAGATCGGGAGACCATAGGGGCCATTCAACTGGCCCACGACGACCAATCCACTTTCCAGGAAACTGTTCATCTAAGAATGCTCGGACCTGACACACATAATGTGGTGGTGCACCATCTTGCTGGAAAAACTCAGGGAACGTGCCAGCTTCAGTGCATAAAGAGGGAAACACATCATCATGTAGCAATTTCGCATATCCAATGGCCTTGAGGTTTCCATTGATGAAGAATGGCCCCACTATCTTTGTACCACATATACCACACCATACCATAAATTTTTGTGTTAAATCAGTCTTGGAGGGATCTATCCAATGTGGGTTAGTGTCAGACCAATAGCAGCGGTTTTGTTTGTTAACTTCACTATTCACATAAAAGTTTGCCTCGTCACTAAACAAAATCTTCTGCATAAACTGAGAGTCCTGTTCCAATTTTTGCTTTGCCCATTCTGCAGCACCTGAAACTACGGATACTGGAAGCCTTTGCTAGCATTTCTCCTGCAGTGTTGCTATCAGTGTGTGAAGAGTGGGAGAACAGGGTTGCATTGACAATCCAACACAATGGGCAGCACATTGAACACATTTTATAAGTGGTCAGAAACTTGTAAATAACTCATGAAAGAATAAAATTACATTAAAAGCAAGCAGATCATTGTTTTTCTTGTGAAATTCCCAATAAGTTGGATGTGTCACATGACCCTCTTCCAATGGAAAAAACAAAAGTTGCATTCAAAATGGCCGACTTCAAAATGGCCACCATGGTCACCACCCATCTTGAAAAGTTTCCCCCCTCACATATACTAATGTGCCACAAATAGGAAGTTAATATCACCAACCATTCCCATTTTATTAAGGTGTATCCATATAAATGGCCCACCCTGTAGAATACTGGGAACAGTACTGGGAACCAGTGTACAAGAAAGATATAGTGGAGCTGGAGAGGGTTCAAAGACGGGCAACCAGAGTAATACAGGGAATGGGAGGACTAAAGTACCCAGAAAGATTATCAGAATTGCGGTTATTTAGTTTAGAAAAAAAGAAGGCTTAGGGGAGACCTAATAACTATGTATAAATATATGAGGGGACTGTACAGAGATCTCTCCCATGATCTATTTATACCCAGGCCTGTATATATAACAAGGGGGCATCCTCTATGTCTTGAGGAAAGAAGGTTTCTACACCAGCACAGATGGGGATTCTTTACTGCAAAAGCAAGAACCTGCAGAAGACGCTAGTCCTGGTGTTGAAACGTGTTGTTTTGAATAATAAACTGTGTCCAAGATCATCATTTTATTGTTGGTGTCCTATTGCGCCTGAATATAATCCATATGGAGAGGTGAAGCTGCTGGAGTTCTTTGATACACCTGTATGGTGGAGGGATCAGCTGCATTTGGTTACCTATATGCCTTTGCGAGTGTTGTGCCTGTTTGCTGCACAACTTAGCGGGTAAGCGCTTCCAGTATACTTGAAATTGCCTACTAAAGGATTATTGCACTATGGAGTACTCCTTGCTTTGTATCTTACTGTAAAAGCGGTGAGACTGTGGAATTCTCTGCCTGAGGAGGTCATCAGGGTTTACTTGGTAAAATAATTTAAAAGGGGTCTGGATGCATTTTTGGAGAATAATAACATTACAGGTTATGGATTCCAGATCTATAGGGACAGAAGGCTGATCCAGGGATCTATTCTGATTGCCATATTTGGAGTCGGGAAGGAATTTTTACCTCGAGTATGAAGGTTTTTTGCCTTCCTCTGGCTCAACTCAGTAGGGACTTATTAGGGTTATAGGTTGAACTTGATGAACTCTGGTCTTTTTTCAACCTTATGAACTATGAACTAAGATCTGAATTTTTATTGCATTAAATGTTTATAGACATAGGGGGACATTTATCAAAGCATTTAGTAGATTTTTTTACTTAAAATTGTTGCAAAAAAGCGACTATTCTCTTTTTTCTGTGACTTTTTGAATGTGCAGTGTCCTAAGCAAAAAATAAAAATCTTGCTTACCAAAGAAAAAAGTGATTTTTGACTTGCAGTGGTCAGGGATTTATCAAGTGCGACAGTTGGAAAAAAGTCACATGGCATGAAAAAACTTACTAAATTTACTCCAGCTCAGACATGGAGCAGAAAAAGCCACTACCAAAGCAAAAAAAAATTTGTATATGTGAAATAAATTTATCAACAGGCTGAAACCAGTTAATAAATAAGTCGCACATAAGCAAAAAAATTGTAAGAAAAAAATAACTAAAAAAAGGAATACATAAGCAAACATTGATAAAGAGATTCTTGTTTGGAAGGGGGTGGGAACTGTAGTACACGTAAATCAATTATACCTTTCTCCCACTTTTAGTGTCATTTCACAAGGAACATTTATCCTCCATTCCACAGGATAGGGACTCCATGGAGGCTGCAGTAAGGAAGAGCTTGAATAAAGCAGTGGACACATATGCTCCATTCAATGCCTATGGGGCTGAAGAAAAGAGCGAGCATTCTCCTTGTATTCTTCATCAAACCTGTAGACACTGAATGGAGTGGCAGGGCACACGTGTAACCACCGCTCCATTGAAATTCAGGACTTTTTTCATTGGATAACCGCTTAACCCCTCACCACATCCTCGGTAGGTCTGCAACTTACTGTTAAGGCATTTTGATCCTTGTAAGCACTACCTCTATGCCAACACAATTAGGAACAAGATAGCTCTATCTATTTTGACTTCCAGTGGAGAACTCCTAGTATGCTGCGACATATGTGACATACAAGAGGAAAAGAAAATAAGGAATACGCTTTGTTTCATGTAACAGGGATGCCCTGTGACACAATCTGTCTAATAGGCTATACATCACAAACTGTCATGTGTGTGCCTGAGCAGTGTTTCTGACCATAATATGACTTGCATGTGGCATGTACCCACTTAGCAGGCTCCACTTTTAGTTGTCAGTTTTCCCTGAGCATGTCTCTCACTGCATCTCCCTTCCCCTTTCTCTTCTAGAGGCAGCATGTAACCTGATGCCTCAGTGAGCTGATAACTCATCCTGTCTCTCATGGCAGATTTCAAAAAAAATTTACTAAATGCTTTAATAAAGATATAAAGGAGATAATCTCAAGGCAGACAATTAAAAAACTTGTCATGTCTTTACAATATTTTTTGAAGGGACAGTAAACATTTCATAGCTTACTTCATTGCTGTGCTATCTGTACTGAAATTGAATGCAGTTATTGTGCTTCTATGTCCCCAATAAAACACTTTCTTTTGGTGCTTTTGCTTTGTTTGGCCTTCTTATAGGTAGATTGTGTTGATCTAAATTGCCATCTCTATCGTATCCAAAGTGACTTAAATAGAAGTAGTTATGTATGAAAATAAATATGAACAGAAACAAAGTCCCTATTAACATGAAACTGCTGCCATAGGGACAGGTGTAAAGCAGCTGTAGGCATTACAAATGTGATTAAAATTCCACCTCTTATGATTATGTCAATTTAGGATCAAAATGTTGCTTTATTTAATAATATATGTCAAGAGTGATCAGATGAGTTTTTATGTTATCGAGCTTCACATTTCCTTCATTGACCAAGGTTACTTGCCTAGCTAAGCATGCTGAAGACAGTATTAATAAAATTCAATGTATAACACTATGCATTACATCTCTCTCTAGTGGCAGCTGCTGACAGACAGCATGTTATCTTTTAAAAACAAAGTAGATCTGTGAAATTTTCTATGCTACTGTACCTACTGTCAGAGAGCATAGTACAGGAGACCTGATAGACCTATTAAATCTATGTATATGGAGGGCAGAGCTCCAACAGCTAGAAAGGTATACTAAAGGGATATACTGGGCTAATATGATTGATGGCCTATCCACAGGATAGTCCATCAATTGCTTACTGCAAGGTGCCTGCACCTGCAATCCCGCTGATAAACAATTCATGACATATCCTGAAAAAAAGGTCATTATTCATATAAGTCCGTAAAACCCCTTTAGTATCCTGTGCATATTTGATGCACAGGATTTGAAGCTGTGGTCACTCATTTAATTTACATTGAAATCTGCAGCTTCAAATCCTGCACATAAAATATGTGCAGGATACTGTATGTATGAAGGAATTAAAGGTTATTTCATAAAAAACAACTCCAATCCATATGCCTTGTAAGGCATAGGGATCCGTAAAAACAGTGCTATATGGGTTCTCGGATGACAAGAAATAAAGAACAGATACACTAAATGTGTGAATTGTGTGAATTGTGCTTTGATCACGAATCACCCAATTATCTGGTAACAGTCCAATTGGGGAAGATACATGAGAAGTCCAAGGATATGCAAACTCTCTTATGAAAATGTAAGCTATGTGCAAATGTCAAGTTAAGCTGTTTTCACACTGATAAAAAAAATGTCCATTTAACATAAGCGCCAGGAGAAGTCCCGGCATATGCATTAAATGGATCCATGGACCCTCATTACCAATGGGACCACAGGTGTGTCATTTTGGCCTCTGTCTGGGTCATATCTGGTGTGGGGTTTGCTGGATGGAAGACTGAAGACATCCACACTATTCCACTGAGCTGGATCCAGAAAATATATAAGGGCAGAGTCTTAGGGGGCATTCACACTATGTTTTGTTAATACGGGAACAAGATTTGGCTGGGGCAGTGAAAACGGAGTGCTCCTGTATCCCAGCCGGACTCAGCCCCGATCTCATCTCGGAGCACAGCACTAAGAACCTTCCTTTTAACAATTGCAGAGGGTCACTATGTCATATCAGAAGTTTGCTTAAAGTTTAAAATACACTTTGAACATGGGACCCTATTGTCAGAACCTATAGGGTTAAAAGGTTTTGACAGGTTCTTTGTTTGATTTTGTTGCTGGGTTACGCTTGGCTGTCTGGCTGGTCAGCTGACCTTTTGATGAGAGCACCTGTGGGGTTGCCTATTTTACCTGGAATTTTGCTCTCATTCAGAGCTGTCACGATGCCGGCTGGCAGGAGGTGGATCCTCTGTGCCAGAGAGGGATTGGTGTGGACCGTGCTAGTGGACCGGTTCTAAGTTACTACTGGTATTCACCAGAGCCCGCTGCAAAGCGGGATGGTCTTGCAGCGGCGGTAGTAACCAGGTCGTATCCACTAGCAACGGCTCAACCTCTCTGACTGCTGAAGATAGGCGCGGTACAAGGGAGTAGACAAGAGCAAGGTCGGACGTAGCAGAAGGTCGGGGCAGGCAGCAAGGATCGTAGTCAGGGGCAACGGCAGGAGGTCTGGAACACAGGCTAGGAACACACAAGGAAACGCTTTCACTGGCACGATGGCAACAAGATCCGGCGAGGGAGTGCAGGGGAAGTGAGGTATACATAGGGAGTGCACAGGTGAACACACTAATTAGAACAACTGCGCCAATCAGGGGCGCAGTGGCCCTTTAAATCGCAGAGACCCGGCGTGCGCGCGCCCTAGGGAGCGGGGCCGCGCGCGCCGGGACAGGACCGACGGAGAGCGAGTCAGGTACGGGAGCCGGGGTGCGCATCGCGAGCGGGCACCACCCGCATCGCGAATCGCATCCCGGCTGGAGGCGGTATCGCAGCGCACCCGGTCAGTGGATCTGACCGGGGCGCTGCAGTAGCGAGGATGTTGCGAGCGCTCCGGGGAGGAGCGGGGACTCGGAGCGCTCGGCGTAACAGTACCCCCCCCCCTTGGGTCTCCCCCTCTTCTTGGAGCCTGAGAACCTGAGGACCAGACTTTTGTCTAGGATATTTTCCTCAGGTTCCCAGGATCTCTCTTCAGGACCACAGCCCTCCCAATCAACCAAAAAAAAAGTTTTCCCTCTGACCTTCTTGGAGGCCAGTATCTCCTTTACGGAGAAGATGGCAGAAGAACTGGAAACAGGAGTGGGAGAAACAAGTTTGGGAGAGAAACGGTTGATGATGAGTGGTTTAAGAAGAGAGACATGAAAGGCATTAGGAATACGAAGAGAAGGAGGAAGAAGAAGTTTGTAAGAGACAGGATTAATTTGGCACAAGACTTTGAAAGGACCAAGATAGCGTGGTCCCAATTTGTAGCTGGGGACACGGAAGCGGACATATTTAGCGGAGAGCCATACTTTGTCTCCGGGAGAAAAAATGGGGGGAGCTCTTCTTTTCTTATCGGCAAACTTTTTCATGCGAGATGAAGCCTGTAAGAGAGAATTTTGGGTCTCTTTCCATATGGTGGAAAGATCACGAGTTACTTCATCCACAGCGGGCAAACCAGAGGGCAAGGGAGTAGGGAGGGGGGGAAGAGGGTGACGGCCGTACACCACGAAAAATGGGGATTTGGAAGAAGATTCAGAGACTCTGAAGTTGTACGAGAATTCGGCCCATGGTAGAAGATCTGCCCAGTCATCCTGGCGGGAGGAAACAAAATGCCGTAAATAGTCACCCAGGACCTGGTTAATTCTTTCTACTTGCCCATTGGATTGAGGATGATAAGCAGAAGAGAAGTTTAATTTAATCTTGAGTTGTTTACAGAGAGCCCTCCAGAATTTTGACACGAATTGGACGCCTCTATCCGAGACGATCTGCGTGGGCAAACCGTGAAGACGAAAAATGTGTACAAAAAATTGTTTTGCCAACTGAGGCGCTGAAGGAAGACCAGGAAGAGGAATAAAATGTGCCATCTTGGAAAATCGATCAACGACCACCCAAACAACAGTGTTGCCACGGGATGGAGGTAAGTCTGTAATAAAGTCCATACCAATCAGAGACCAAGGCTGTTCGGGGACAGGCAGAGGATGAAGGAGACCAGCAGGCTTCTGGCGAGGAGTCTTATCTCGGGCACAGACAGTGCAGGCCCGCACAAAATCAACAACATCCGTCTCCAGAGTCGGCCACCAATAGAAACGAGAGATGAGTTGCAAGGACTTTTTGATGCCCGCATGGCCAGCGAGGTGGGAGGAGTGACCCCATTTGAGGATTCCGAGGCGTTGGCGTGAAGAAACGAAGGTCTTCCCTGGAGGAGTTTGCCTGATGGAGGCTGGAGAAGTGGAGATCAGGCAGTCAGGAGGAATGATGTGTTGCGGAGAGAGCTCTACTTCCGAGGCATCCGAGGAACGAGAGAGAGCATCGGCCCTAATGTTCTTGTCGGCAGGGCGAAAATGAATTTCAAAATTAAAACGGGCAAAGAACAGAGACCACCTGGCCTGGCGAGGATTCAGCCGTTGGGCAGACTGGAGATAGGAGAGATTCTTGTGATCGGTGTAAATGATAACTGGAAATTTTGATCCCTCCAGCAGATGCCTCCATTCCTCAAGTGCTAATTTAATGGCCAGTAGCTCTCGATCCCCGATGGAGTAGTTCCTCTCCGCCGGAGAGAAGGTCCTAGAAAAAAAAACACAAGTAACAGCATGCCTGGAAGAATTTTTTTGTAGAAGGACCGCTCCAGCTCCCACTGAGGAGGCATCAACCTCCAATAGGAAGGGTTTAGATGGGTCAGGTCTGGAGAGCACGGGAGCAGAAGAAAAGGCAGACTTGAGCCGTTTAAATGCGTCTTCCGCTTGAGGAGGCCAGGACTTAGGATTGGCATTCTTCTTGGTTAAAGCCACGATAGGAGCCACAATAGTGGAAAAATGTGGAATAAATTGTCTGTAATAATTGGCGAACCCCAAAAAACGTTGGATAGCACGGAGTCCGGAGGGGCGTGGCCAATCTAAGACGGCAGAGAGTTTATCTGGGTCCATTTGTAGTCCCTGGCCAGAGACCAAGTATCCTAGGAAAGGAAGAGATTGACATTCAAACAGACATTTCTCCATTTTGGCATAAAGTTGATTGTCTCGAAGTCTCTGAAGAACCATGCGGACATGCTGGCGGTGTTCTTCTAAGTTGGCAGAAAAAATCAGAATATCGTCCAGATACACAACAACACAGGAATATAAGAGATCACGAAAAATTTCATTAACAAAGTCTTGGAAGACGGCAGGGGCGTTGCACAGGCCAAAGGGCATGACCAGATACTCAAAGTGTCCATCTCTAGTGTTAAATGCAGTTTTCCATTCGTCCCCCTCCCTGATGCGGATGAGATTATAAGCACCTCTTAAGTCCAGTTTGGTAAAGATGTGGGCACCTTGAAGGCGATCAAAGAGTTCTGAGATAAGAGGTAGGGGGTAGCGGTTCTTTACCGTGATTTTATTAAGTCCGCGGTAGTCAATGCAAGGACGTAGGGAGCCATCCTTTTTGGACACAAAGAAAAATCCAGCTCCGGCAGGAGAGGAGGATTTGCGGATAAACCCCTTTTTTAAATTTTCCTGGATGTATTCAGACATAGCAAGAGTCTCTGGGGCGGACAGAGGATAAATTCTGCCCCGGGGTGGAGTAGTACCCGGGAGGAGGTCAATAGGACAGTCATAAGGCCTGTGAGGAGGTAAAGTCTCAGCTTGTTTTTTGCAAAATACGTCAGCATAGTCCATATAAGCCTTAGGGAGACCGGTTACAGGGGGAACCACAGGGTCACGGCAGGGAGTACTGGGAACCGGTTTAAGACAGTCCTTGAAACAAGAAGTACCCCAGCTCTTGATCTCTCCTGTGGACCAATCAAGGGTTGGGGAATGGCGTTGAAGCCACGGTAATCCAAGGAGAATTTCAGAAGTGCAATTGGATAGGACAAAAAACTCAATTTTTTCGTGATGAGGTCCGATGCACATTAGGAGGGGCTCCGTGCGGTAACGTACGGTACAGTCCAATCTTTCATTGTTAACACAATTGATGTAGAGGGGTCTGGCGAGACTGGTCACCGGGATGTTGAACCTGTTGATGAGAGAGGCCAAAATAAAATTTCCTGCAGATCCGGAATCCAAGAAGGCCATAGTAGAGAAGGAGAAGGTAGAGGCAGATATCCGCACAGGCACAGTAAGGCGTGGAGAAGCAGAGTTGACATCAAGAACTGTCTCACCTTTGTGCGGAGTCAGCGTACGTCTTTCCAGGCGGGGAGGACGGATAGGACAATCCTTCAGGAAGTGTTCGGTACCGGCACAGTACAGGCAAAGATTCTCCATGCGGCGTCGTGTCCTCTCTTGAGGTGTCAAGCGAGACCGGTCAACTTGCATAGCCTCCACGGCGGGAGGCACAGGAACGGATTGCAGAGGACCAGAGGAGAGAGGAGCCGGGGAGAAAAAACGCCTCGTGCGAACAAAGTCCATATCCTGGCGGAGCTCCTGACGCCTTTCGGAAAAACGCATGTCAATGCGAGTGGCTAGATGAATGAGTTCATGCAGGTTAGCAGGAATTTCTCGTGCGGCCAGAACATCTTTAATGTTGCTGGATAGGCCTTTTTTAATGGTCGCGCAGAGGGCCTCATTATTCCAGGATAGTTCGGAAGCAAGAGTACGGAATTGTATGGCGTACTCGCCAACGGAAGAATTACCCTGGACCAGGTTCAGCAGGGCAGTCTCAGCAGAAGAGGCTCGGGCAGGTTCCTCAAAGACACTTCGAATTTCCGAGAAGAAGGAGTGTACAGAGGCAGTGACGGGGTCATTGCGGTTCCAGAGCGGTGTGGCCCATGACAGAGCTTTCCCAGACAGAAGGCTGACTACGAAAGCCACCTTAGACCTTTCAGTAGGAAACTGGTCCGACATCATCTCCAAGTGCAGGGAACATTGTGAAAGAAAGCCACGGCAAAACTTAGAGTCCCCATCAAATTTATCCGGCAAGGATAGTCGTAGGCCGGAAGCGGCCACTCGCTGCGGAGGAGGTGCAGGAGCTGGCGGAGGAGATGATTGCTGAAGCTGTGGTAGAAGCTGCTGTAGCATCACGGTCAGTTGAGACAGCTGATGGCCTTGTTGCGCTATCTGTTGTGACTGCTGGGCGACCACCGTGGTGAGGTCGGCGACAACTGGCAGTGGAACTTCAGCGGGATCCATGGCCGGATCTACTGTCACGATGCCGGCTGGCAGGAGGTGGATCCCCTGTGCCAGAGAGGGATTGGCGTGGACCGTGCTAGTGGACCGGTTCTAAGTTACTACTGGTATTCACCAGAGCCCGCCGCAAAGCGGGATGGTCTTGCAGCGGCGGTAGTAACCAGGTCGTATCCACTAGCAACGGCTCAACCTCTCTGACTGCTGAAGATAGGCGCGGTACAAGGGAGTAGACAAGAACAAGGTCGGACGTAGCAGAAGGTCGGGGCAGGCAGCAAGGATCGTAGTCAGGGGCAACGGCAGGAGGTCTGGAACACAGGCTAGGAACACACAAGGAAACGCTTTCACTGGAACGATGGCAACAAGATCCGGCGAGGGAGTGCAGGGGAAGTGAGGTATACATAGGGAGTGCACAGGTGAACACACTAATTAGAACAACTGCGCCAATCAGGGGCGCAGTGGCCCTTTAAATCGCAGAGACCCGGCGCGCGCGCGCCCTAGGGAGCGGGGCCGCGCGCGCCGGGACAGGACCGACGGAGAGCGAGTCAGGTACGGGAGCCGGGGTGCGCATCGCGAGCGGGCGCCACCCGCATCGCGAATCGCATCCCGGCTGGAGGCGGTATCGCAGCGCACCCGGTCAGTGGATCTGACCGGGGCGCTGCAGTAGCGAGGATGTTGCGAGCGCTCCGGGGAGGAGCGGGGACCCGGAGCGCTCGGCGTAACAAGAGCATGTGAAAGAGTCTCTACTCTAGTAGCTAGCGATTTATCCCTGTTTATTCTTGTTAACTCGACATCTTTGACTTTTGGCTTATCTTCTTGACTTCTCTCTGATATTAGTGATTTTGTACGTTGACATCTCCTGGCTTTTGACTTGGACCGTGTACATGACTCATTGTGTGAGTATGTTAGTTTTGTTTTGTTAGTCTGTCTGTTCCCTACTGTCCCTTGAGTCTGAATTATTGTATTTTATTATTTTGACATTTTACATCCTTCACTTGTCTAGGAAGAGACCGTCACTATGGTTATTGACCTGTCGATTAGGGCAGGTACATAAGTAGGCAGGGACAGGGGAGCAAAAATTGTGCGCACTCCTTCTCTGCCCATACGTGACATTTTTACAGGCCCAAAATATCTGCATTTGCTAAAATGGAAGCAATGACGGCTTAAGTAGAGCAAATGCAGGGATTAACACATTTAGTACAGTCCCTTGCTGAAAGGGTTCATGCTCAGGAAACAGCAAATGCTTAGCCAGTGGTAAATCCTCCAGCTGTTTCGAGTGAACCAAAGATTAATCTTCCTGACCGCTTTTCTGGTGACCAAAAGAGATTTGTTGTGTTCAGGGAGAGTTGTAAGCTGTATTTTCCCCTAAGACAACATTCTTCTAGCACAGAGGTTCAGAGAGTAGGACACTTGTAATGTCATTGTTGCAAGGAGATCCCCAGGAGTGGGCATTCTCTTTACCTTCCTTAGCTCCTGAATTAAGTTCTGTGGATGCTTTATTTTCTGCTTTTAGCCTTCTTTATGATGAACCTGACCGAGCAGCTTTTGTAGAGCCTTTGTAGAGATGTAGATCGGCTAAGGAGTACTGTGCTGATTTTCAGAAATGGTGTACTTTGTCTGGTTGGAATTATCCAGTTCAGGTGTCAGTTCAGATTAGGATTAACTAACGCTATTAAAGGTGTCCTGGTGAGCAATCCATCACCTGATTCATTAGAACAGGCCATGACTTTAGCAGTATCACTTGACAGACATTTGAGAGAGAGAAGTTGTGAACGGTCCGTTTCTTCTGTCTCTCACTCTCCTTCCTCCATTTTTTCCTCTTTTCCTACCTCTCATGTCTCTTCTGAGGAACCCATGCAAATAGGGAGATTGTCCTGGCAGCAGAGGAGATCCATTCGGAGGAAATACAACTTGTGTTTATTTTGTGGAGAGAAGGGACATCAGATCCAGAATTGCGCCAAACGCCAGCAGCAAGGAAATGCCAGCACCTAGGTGACAATCGGAAGGTAATTTGGGCGCATAGGTATCTCCGAAATTGTCTTCTAGACTTTTGTTGCCAGTTCAAATATTTTTTCTTAAAAAAAAGTATTTGGGAAAGCATTTGTTTATTCTGGTTCTGCTGCTAATTTTGTTGATCTGAATTTTATTAAAGGGGTACTCCGCCCTTAGACATCTTATCCCCTATCCAAAGGATAGGGGAAAAGATATCAGATCGCCGGGGTCCTGCTGCTGGGGACCCCCAGGAACGCCGCTGCGGTACCGCGCTATCATTACTGCACAGAGCGAGTTCGCTCTGCGCGTAATGACGGGCAATACAGGGGCCGGAGCATCGTTATGTCCCGGCTCCGCCCCTCGTGACGTCACGGCCTGCCCCCTCAATACAAGTCTATGGGAGGGGGCGTGGCAGTCAACATAGACTTGCACATAGACTTGCACTAAGGGAGCGGGCCGTGATGTAACGAGGGGTGGAGCCATGTCTTCACGCTGCTCCGTCCCCTGTATCGCCAGTCATTACGTACAAGGCGAACTCGCTCTGTGCAGTAATGATAGCACGGTACCGCGGCGGCGATCCCGGGGGTCCCAAGCAGCGAGACTGCTGCGATCTGACATCTTATCCCCTATCCTTTGGGTAGGGGATAAGATGTCTAGGGGCGGAGTACCCCTTTAAGTCTTTGAATTTACCCATGAAATTGTTGGAAAGTCCATCCCCATTGCTGGAGTGGATTATACACCCTTGTCAGGGGGTTGTGTCAGTTCTTCCACTTCCAAAGGATGTTCCAGTTTTTCTCCAGTATCTGTCTAATGGTATTATGCCTAGTGGTGTATGTTGTAATAAAGTTATGCTTGTATTGTGTAGAGTTTTCTTTTCCTTTTTTCTTCTTTTCATTCCCTCTTTTTTCTTGGAGCTCTCTATCATTCCTACTTTCTTCATTTCTATTTCTATCTCCTGTTAATGCCTTCTGGTAGGCCGCTTTCACTATTTTTTTAGGATACCCCTTTTCCAAAAGACGATTAGTAATGGTATTACTTTGGATCTGGTAATCTTTTTTCTTAGTGCAGTTCCGCCTTATCCGATGGAACTGGCCATATGGTAAACTGGTCTTCCACTTCTTATAGTGGCAGCTAGTATATGATAGCAGACTATTACAATCTACTTTTTTGAAGAACGTTTTCGTTATGATTTTATTCCATATGGTCATCACACCGTCCAGTAAGTGAAATGTTAAAATGGTTTTTATTAAGATGTTCAGTGAAATCCTTGAATTCTTCCCTCGTCCCATTCCAAATGAAAAGAAGATCATCTATATACCTCTTGTATAGTTTGATCTTATCTAACCATCGGTGTTCGCCATAGATGTATACTGCTTCAAATGCGCCCATAAATAGGTTTGCGAACGCAGGCACGAAGCGAGTGCCCATGGCGGTACCACGAGTTTGTAGGTATATATTTTTTTCAAAAGTAAAATAATTGTGGTACAAGACGAATCTAATACAATTGAGGACAAAATCCTTCTGTTCACTAGGCATGGTGGGATCTTCTTTTAAAATGTCTTCTATCACTTTCAGACCCTTTTCATGTGAAATATTTGAATATAATGCAGACACATCTAATGTGGCCCGCATATATCCAGGTCGCCACTCCACATCCTTAAGCTTCTCAATTAGAGAAGGGGTATCATTTAAATATGATTTCAATGTCACCACATGTTTCTGTAACAGTATGTCCACATATTTGGACATATTGCTGGTGATGGAATTTATCCCAGAAATAATCGGGTGTCCAGGGGGGTTATCCATGTCCTTATGGACTTTTGGGAGGTGGAAGAATAGGGCTGTCCTCGGATCATTAATTTTAATGAATTATTTTTCTTTTTTCATTATGATCCCTCTTGAATGGGCATCCTGTATAAGTTTGATACACTGTTCTTGATATTCTAGGGTAGGATCTGATGGGAGTGTAGTGTAATATTCAGGATCTTCAAGGATTCTATCTGCTTCCCTTATGTATTCGTTTGTATTTTGCACTACAATGCCTCCCCCTTTGTCCACATTTCTTATTACAATCTCCGTATTTTTGGATTGTGATCTTAAGGCTTCTTGTTTTGTTAAGTTATGTTTAGTTGGGCCTTTTTGTTTCAAATTCCTGAATTCGGCTGATACTAACTCAAAGAATGTTTCTATGTAGTGTCCTTTGTGGTGAGTAGGAAAAAAAAGTGGATGGTGGTTTTAAATTTGTAGAGATGGGTGGTGGATCCAGGGTTATCATGGTTTCTTCTGATACTTTTATATCAATTGTATACAGTTTTGGTAGATTGAAATGTCTGGTGAGTGTCAGCTTACGAATGAACTTGTTGAGATCGATGTATAGTTTGAAGTCATCAATCCCATTGGCCGGACAGAAGGAAAGTCCCTTATTTAGGACATCCTGTTCTTTTTCACTCAGCAAATGGTCTGAGGTGTTGAAAATTTTAAAGTTGTTTGGAGTTGTTGTTAGGACTTTGGCTGTCAAAGCATGCTGGGAGTTGTAGTTTAGCAACAGCTGGAGTCTTCCTTTCTGAGAAGACACTGGCAGAAGGGTCTGTTTACAATATACAATACGTACAATATGAACAGAGACTTATACTTACCACTCTGCCTCCCGTCTGTAGCTCCTCCCCAAATGACATCATCACTAAGGGCAGAGCTACACTGACCCGGCAGGAGGTAAGTTGACCTCGTGTTCTGTATACACTATATACAGCTATCTATAGCTATACCGCCAAAAGGGGCTATAGAAGCAGTGAGTCCTGTCAGTATAGTGACTGGATTCCCTGCTCCTGTATTGTATACATGGGTACACTATGCACCCCTGTATACTATACGGCTGGGGGAGGTGAGTAGTGATGCTATACATCACTCCTTATCTCCTTACACTCTGTGGACCAGGCACTCAGCTTCCGACCCACAGAGTGGTACCCTGAAGGCAGTGAGAAAACTGCATCAGGGGACAAATTTGGCTGTTTCCACACACCAGGAAAAACGCCAGAAAAAATACAAAAACAAAGGGAAAAGCTGTGGCAGTTTTACTGTCAGTTTTTTTTGGGTGTTTTTGCTGACGAGAAAAAACCTCAGTGGAATCCTAGACTTATATCTTCATGACAAGTAGACAGAAAGAGGGGCCCTGTCTCAAGCCAAGTAGAAGTAGAGATTGTTTATTTTATCTTGAGATGTTCACCATTCCAGTTTACAACTAAATGTTTTAAATAGTATCTGTCATGATCTTGATACATTTTTTATTCCTGCCAGTTCACTACCCCCATCATAATAAACCTCCACCTACCTTTACTTTTATTATTTTTTTTTTAGTTTTCTACCTTAATGCTGTACTGTATATTCCACACAGCCATCTCCATGGCCTGGTAAGGTGCATTCCCCTTCAAGCGTAACATCACCTGAAGCCCTGCAGGGGAGAGCTTCCACCCTGTCTCTGCTATGCTGCTCTGAACATACAGCCTACAGAAGTTCAGTGTGTGATAAGTTGTGGTTGGCTAAAACCGCACACACACCCCTCAGCTCTGGACGCTAACTGAACTCTACAGTGTTCTCAGATCTGACCAGTAGCTTCACAAGGGAGCGGAAATATCCCACACAATGTATAACACAATATTTAGCACTATGCATTTAAGGCATCATGACTCTACAGCAGTATTTCCCAACCAGGATGCCTCCAGCTGTTGCAAAACTACAACTCCCAGACTTTGGCTGTCCAGTCTTGCTGGGAGTTGTACCTTTGGACAAGCTGGAGGCACCCTGGTTGGGAAATCCTGCTCTACAGTCTTGCTCAGCTCAAAGTGAAAGGGATAAAAAATATTCAGCTCTATGCACTCTAACAGTGGGGATAAAAAGTTTGGGAACCCCAGGTAAAAATTTGTATTAATGTGCATAAAGAAGCCAAGGAAAGATAGAAAAATCTCAAAAAGGCATCTCATTACAGATTAGACATTCTTATAATATGTCAACAAAAATTAGATTTTATTTCCATCATTTACACTTTCAAAATAACAGAAAAAAAAAATGGCAACTGCAAAAGTTTGGGCACCCTGCAGAGTTAATATCCTGTACTGCCCCCTTTGGCAAGTATCACAGCTTGTAAATGCTTTTTGTAGTCTTTCAATTCTTGTTTGAGGTATCTTTGCCCATTCTTCCATACAAAAGTCTTCCAGTTCTTTGAGATTTCTGGGCTGTCTGTCACGCACTTCTCTTTTAAGGTCTATCCATAGATTTTCAATTATGTTGAGGTCAGGAGATTGTGAAGGCCATGGCAAAACCTGCAGTTTATGTCTCTTGATCCCCCGTGGATTTCAAGGTGTGTTTAGGATCATTATCCATTTGTAGAAGCCATCCTCTCTTTAACTTCAGGTTTTTCACAGATGGCATCAATTTAGCATCCAAAATTTGCTAAAAACGTTATTGAATCCATTTTTCCTTCTACTCCAGAGATGTTCCCTGTGCCACTGGCTGCCATACAACCCCAAAGCATGACTGATCCACCCCAATGCTTAACAGTTGGACAGAGGTTCTTTTCATTAAATTCTGTTCCCCTTCTCCAAACGTAACTTTGCTCATTCCGGCCAAAAAGTTCAATTTTAACCTCATCGGTCCACAGAACTTGTTTCCAAAATGCATCAGGCTTGTCTATATGTTCATTTGCAAAGTTCAAACGCTGATTTTTGTGGTGAGGATGTAGAAGAGGTTTTTTTTTCTGATGACTCTTCCATGAAGACCATATTTGTACAAGTATCTCTTTATAGTGGAATAGTGTACCACAACTCCAATGTCTGCCAGATCTTTCTGGAGGGATTGTGCAGTCAAACGTGGGTTTTGAATTGTTTTTCTCACAATCCTGCGAGCTGTTCTGTATGATATTTTTCTTGGTCTTTCAGATCTTGTTTTAACTTCCACTGTTCCTGATGACTGCCATTTCTTAATTACATTCCGAACAGAGGATATTGACATCTGAAACATTTTGCTATCTTCTTATAGCCTTCTCCAGCTTTGTAAGCGTCAACTATTTTCAGTTTCAGATTTCTAGACAACTGCCCAAACTTTTTTGTTTTCTGTTATTTTGAAAGTGTAAATGATGGAAATAAAATCTAACTTTTGTTGACATATTATAAGAATGTCTTATCTGTAATTTGATGCCTTTTTGAGATTTTTCCATCTTTCCTTGGTTTCTTTATGCACATTGATACAAATTTTTACCTGGGGTGCCCAAACTTTTGATCCCCACTGTATACACTGTGCTAAGCCGAGGTCCCACCTGCATTTCCTGACTATTGTCTCTACAGGCTGCTGCAGGAGACAATCTGGTAGCGGGACTGCAGGCAGGACCAGAAAGAGGACTCCTGGTGCTCAAATTTTTACAGGTTAATTTAACACATTACAAAATTACAAAATATTATTAAGAAGTATATTAGAAAAGTATTTCAAATAGGCTATTCGACAACATATTACATTTCATTGATGGTAACAGGTACTATTTAAAGATCCTTGACCTTGTTGAATATGGATATGAATATATTTTCCTAGTAACATTACTGATCTGGTATGGTTAGGTCCACTATTATTCATGACTCACAGGAAAATTGGATGGTCATCATCAAATGTAAGAAAAAAATCTGAAGGAGGGTCCATGAGATCATAGACAATTCCAATGGACCACGGCTAGTGTTCTTTTGCACACTAGGCAGATTAGAGAATTTGCATCATATATATTGGGGGAGAATTATCCAAACCTGTGCATAGGAAGAGTGGTGCAGTTGCCCATGGCGAAACAATCAGTTTGCTTCTTTCATTTTTAAAGAGGCCTGTGAAAAATAAAAAGAAGCAATCTGACTGGTTGCTTTGGGCAACTGCTCCACTCTTCCTCTACCCATGTTTTGATGAATCTCCCCCAATGTATATATACTGGATGATATAATCCTGCAAATGTTGTGAACCATATGTTTTGAGCTGTAAGATAAAAAGTACTGGAGGGCAGCAGTCTGGCTATGTTGTGTATGCACCTTTAGAGAGACAGTACTAATGCCAGAATGAGTAATTTGTCAATACAAAACATTTCAGCAATGTAAATGAGTATAATTCATGTTACATTTCAGGGCTACAGCCAAGGAATATGCTGGGATACCGGTAAAATGGCATTCTGAGGTAGGCCACAGAGTACTCTTGGTGGACCGATTAACTTTAATAGACTGAATGTAAGTTATTAGAGACTATATTCAGTCTTTCTGAAGACCATCTAAAATTGCATTGAAAAGTGGTCTTCTATGGGTGTGGTTTTCTCAAAGAAAATGGCAACTATGCAGAATGTATGTCGGACTGAAAATTCACCACACAAAATATAGTCTTGATAAGGGGGTGGGCTTCTCAAAGAGATGGTCTTTTGGGGAAGATTTACTGTACATCCCATTGTGCAGAGGAAAAGTTGACCGGTTGCCAATAGCAACCAATCAGCTTGCTTCTTTCATTTTTAAGAGACCTTTTTAAGCATCTGATAAATCAACTGGTCATCTTGTCCTCTGCGCAGGTTTTAATACATTTCCCAAATATTCTACTGCACTTTAGAGTCCTACAATTTTTTTTTTAATAAAAATAATGTATCTATACATATATGTATGTGTATATATATATATATATATATATATATATATATATATATATATACACACACACACACACATTTAGCCACTAATAGACTATGTTTTGTCTACAAAAGTATAAAAATGGGCTGCAAATATGATACAGTATATGTCAGAATGCCTTTTTCTCTGTACTCTGGTGTATAACTCGGAAGTACAGTAACCTTAACCCCTTAAGCACAATGGAAAAGTGTACCTTCAGCTGTATATTTATAAGTACAACTCCCAGCTTGCACAATCAGCTAAAGTGCATGCTGGGAGTTGTAGTGGTGAATCTGCTGGATGCATAACTACAACTCCCAGCATGCCCGTTGGCTGTCGGTGACTGCTTAGAGTTGTAGTTTTGCAACAGCTGAAGGCACGCTGGTTGTGAAACACTGAGTTAAGTAGCAAACCAGTGTGTCTCCAGCTGTTGCATAACTACAATCCCCAACCAAAGTAGTATGCCTCCAGCTGTTGCATAACTACAAGTCCCAGCATGCCCTTCCAGTGTCCGTACATGCTGGGGGTTGTAGCTTTTGCAACAGCTGAAGGCACACTGGTTGCAAAACACTGAGTTTGTTACCAAACTCGGTGTTTCATAACCAGTGTGCCTCCAGCTGTTGCAAAACTACAACTCCCAGCATGCACTGATAGACCGTACATGCTGGGAGTTGTAGTTTTGCAACAGCTGGATGTTTCTCTCCCCCCCCTCCCCCCCCCCACTGTGAATGTACAGGGTACATTCACATGGGAGGAGGTTTACAGTAAGTATCCGGCTGCAAGTTTGAGCTGCGGCAAATTTTCTGCCGCAGCTCAAACTCCCAGCGAGAAACTACTGTGAACCCCCGTCTGTGCGACTGTACCCTAAAAACACTACACTACACTAACACACAATAAAATAAAAAGTAAAAAACACTACATATACACATACCCCCACACAGCCCCCCTCCCCCAATAAAAATGAAAAACGTCTGGTACGCCACTGTTTCCAAAACAGAGCCTCCAGCTGTTGCAAAACAACTACTCCCAGTATTGCCAGATAGCCACTGACTGTCCCGGCATGCTGGGACTTTTACAACAGCTGGAGGCACCCTGTTTGGGAATCAATGGCGTAGAATACCCCTATGTCCACCCCTATGCAAGTCCCTAATTTAGGCCTCAAATGCGCATGGCGCTCTCACTCTCTCTCTGTTACAAATTTTGGGGTGTATTTTCTGCCATTACCCTTTTTAAAAATGTAAAATTTTTGGGAAACCAAGCATTTTAGGTAAAAAAAAAATATATTATGTTTTTACATATGCAAAAGTCATGAAACACTTGTGGGGTATAAATGTTCACATTACCCCTTGTTACGTTCCCCAAGGGGTCTAGTTTCCAAAATGGTATGCCATGTGGGTTTTTTCTTTGCTGTTTTGGCACCATAGGGGCTTCCTAAATGCGGCATGCCCCCAGAGCAAAATTTGCTTCCAAAAATCCAGATGTGACTCCTTCTCTTCTGAGACCTGTAGTGTGCCAGAGCACTTTTCACCCCCATATGGGGTGTTTTCTGAATCGGGAGAAATTGGGCTTCAAATTTTGGGGGGGTATTTTCTGCTATCACCCTTTTTAAAAATGTAAAATTTTTGGGAAACCAAGCATTTTAGGTTAAAAACAACTTTTTTTTTTTTTACATATGCAAAAGTCGTGAAACACCTGTGGGGTATTAAGGTTCACATTACCCCTTGTTACGTTCCCCGAGGGGTCTAGTTTCCAAATCGGTATGCCATGTGGTTTATTTTGCTGTTTTGGCACCATAGGGGCTCCTTAAAGGTGACATGCCCCCCAAAAACCATTTGTCGCTCCTTCCCTTCTGAGCCCTCTACTGCACCCGCCGAACAATTTACATAGACATATGAGGTATGTCCTTACTCGAGAGAAATTGGGTTTCAAATACAAGTAAAAATTTTCTCCTTTTTAGCCCTTGTAAAAAATCAAAAATTGGGTCTACAAGAACATGCGAGTGTAAAAAATTTTGATTTTGAATTTTCTCCTTCACTTTGCTGCTATTCCTGTGGAACACCTAAAGGGTTAAAACAATTACTGAATGTCATTTTGAATACTTTGGGGGTGCAGTTTTTATAATGGTGTCATTTATGGGGTATTTCTAATATGAAGACCCTTCAAATCCACTTCAAAACTGAACTGGTCCCTGAAAAATAGTGAGTTTGAAAATTTTGTGAAAAATGTAAAAATTGCTGCTGAACTTTGAAGCCCTCTGGTGTCTTCCAAAAGTAAAAACTCATAAATTTTATGACGCAAAAATAAAGTAGACATATTGTATATGTGAACCAAAAAAATTTTTATTTTGAATATCCATTTTCCTTACAAGCAGAGAGCTTCAAAGTTAGAAAAATGCAAAATTTTCATTTTTTTTTCATCAAATTTGGGGATTTTTCACCAAGAAAGGATGCAAGTTACCACAGTAATTTACCACTATGTTAAAGTAGAATATGTCACGAAAAAACAATCTCGGAATCAGAATGATTAGTAAAAGCATTCCAGAGTTATTAATGTTTAAAGCGACAGTGGTCAGAATTGCAAAAAATTGCAAATTAAGGTGTAAAATGGCCTGGTCCTTAAGGGGTTAAAGGCCAGACACCCAGCTCAGCTTGTTAGGCACATAATGAATACACATCTAAGTAAACCATATTGTTACATAGCAAGTGAGATAAAAAAAAAAAAAAAAAAAAATACACATGTCCGTCATGATATGAGTAAATTTTATTTTACATACATGTAACTTCTTCATCTTGCAGGGTAGAACAGAGCCATACACATGTGCATCTCGGAGGATATAAGGAATTTTAAGGTCATGAAAGTTTGTATGAGGAGGCTTTAGTAAATTATGCTACATTAAGTGTTACCTGGTTCCGCCTGTTCTCAAGTAACGATGTCTCATACAACTGTGCATTGTGTAATACAATCCCACAAAATGCCAGGTAGGCGGCAAAATCCTAAAACACACAATAAAAAATAAATCAAAAAATCTATATAAATAATTTATGACAAACAATATATCACATTTCTCTCCAGAATAATGTAACTGGCAAGTTATCTGTAAATTGTACAATGTAATTTGTATTGTCAGCACTGAGACACATAGCATCCACAGTTTGGACAGCAGTTTGCTTAAAAACTTTGCGAGCGCTGACAATCAACTGAAAAACTGCATCAATCTGCATTAACACCAAACTTCTAATCTCCTGTCTCAATCTTCCAGGTTTCTAATATTTTTCTTAGCATGGAATAAGAAACTGAACATAAATCTAATGGATTCATTATAAGTGAAAGGATGTGGGGAGATCTGGTCAAAACAGATTTGTCGAAACTCTTATGGCTCCATGTTGACTGCAAGCCATGGCACTGATGAGAACAGAGCCTTAGATATTCCAACTCTGCATGTGTGCATATATGTATGTGCAAAACAATCGCTTCTGAAATTGTTACATAACAGATTGTCATTAGCCTGAATTTGTACATAGCATTTTGCCTATTTCTTCATGGTGGTTTAAAAGGTATTCCAGCACTAACAATGAATATCCAGCAACTGGATACAGGAGAAGTGTCTGACTGTTAAGGGTCTGACTTCTGAGACCCCTTGCAATCACTAGAACGAAGACCCAACGTTCCAGCAATTTTGTACTTTAAATTTTTTTTTTAACTTTTACGCCGTTCACCGTACGGGATGATTAACGATATATTTTAGTAGTTCAGACTTTTGCGCACGCGGTGATACCAAATATGTGCATTAATTATTTTTTTGACGCTTTTTTGGGGGTAAAATGGGAAAAACTGACGTTTGACTTTTTAATTGGGGGAGGGGATTTTTCACATTTTTTAAACTTTTTTATTTTACATTTTTTTTAAATTTTTATTTTTTTTAAACTTTTTATGTCCCCATAGGGGACTAGTCATTGCAATCAGTTGATTGCTAATACTGTGCAGTGCTATGTATAGGACACAGCACTGCTCAGTATTATCTGTGATCTTCTGCTCTGGTCTGTTCGATCTCAGACCAGAGCAGAAGACCCGGGAGACGGCCAGAGCCATGTGACGGGACCTCTGGCCGCCATGCTGGATGATCGGATCCCCGCAGCAGCGTTGCGGGCGATCCGACGATCCATTGAAAGTACCGCAATGCCGCAGATGCCGTGATCTGTATTGATCACGGCATCGGAGGGGTTAATGGCGGAAATCCGCGCAATCGCGGATGTCCGCCATTACCGGCGAGTCCCTGGCTGCTGATAGCAGCTGGGACCTGCCGGGCATGACGTGAGCACCGCTCCAGTGCTCGCGATCATGTCGGCGCATAAATGTACGTCTTGGTGCGTTAAGTACCACGTCACCATGACGTACATTTACATCCATTGTCGTTAAGGGGTTAAGGCCAAAATGGTCCTGGTCCTTAAGGGGTTAAAGTAAAACCTGACCTGTAGCTTAGTTTTAGGGTCTTGGCAATCTACTTTTAGCCTAGGCCATCTTTATGTAGAGTAACAATCCCTTTTTCAGGTCCTCAGAAAGTTCTTTGTCATGAGGTGCCAAGTTGAACTTTTAGTGACCAGTATTAGAGCATTAGTGACCAGTGTTAGAGCAGAAGCACCAAATTTAAGACAATGTTTCCCCTTCCACACCTGAGACCTTGTAACACTAATGAGTCACATGACACTGGGGAGGGGAAATGTAAAAGAAGTTATGTGGTATAGGACACCATATCCCTTATCCAAAGAATAGAGGTAAGTGTCTGATTGGGAGGGTCCGACCACTATCCCCCCCGCACGATCTCCTAGTGCACGGAGATATTTCCACTCCAAGCAAGAAGACTGTGGTCCCCCTACAAGAAGTGGGGGACAACACACCTCCTCCATGTATCTCTATGGGAAAGGCAGAGATACAGAAACGCTGTTTCTCCGCCTCTCCCATGGAGATATAAAGAGATGGTGTGTCGCCCACTGTTTGTTGCTGTGGCCAACACAGCTCTTCCTAGAGAGCTGGGGAGCCATGCAGGAGATCACTGAGGGTCCCGGCGGTCGGACCTCCCGCGATCAGACACTTATCTCCTATCATTTGGATAGGGATACGATTTCCTACACCACATAACTCCTTTAATAATTGGAACCAGTTTGGACATTTCCACTTAGGGGTGTACTCACTTTTGTCACCAAGGTTTAGACATTAAAGGCTGAGTTATTTTAAGGGAACAGCTAAATTAAACACTGTTATACAGGCTGTGCACTTACTACTTTACATTGCTACAGAGTATTATTTCTTCAGTGTTGTCACATGAAAAGATATAACAAAATGTTTACCAAAAAGGTAATGGGTGTACTCACTTATGTGAGACATTGCAATGTCTGCAAAACCTATGTCATAAGGACACTCTATAAACATTTGCCTGAACAAAAGAAACCTATGCTATAAGAACGCTGTAAACATTTACTGAACAAAAGAAACCTATGTATACTATGCAGTAAATGTCTGGATACTAATTTCATATATGAATTGTCAAATGTATGGCCATGTGTGGTATGAACTTGGCCTCACTGCCTTTGTTCTAGGCAACCTTAGAGAAACAGAACTAAAATATGAATTTAATGTTATCAATTTCTTAAGTTGTGTATTCACATGTATACAGAACACTTACTGTCATGACAGACATTACCTTCTCATCTTGCTCAGTGAATGTCCCATTGCTGTCAGATTTCTTATTGATGGCTTGTGCCACTCCAACCACCTGAGTCAATTAGAGAACAAATAAATAATAAGGACATTAGAATCTACATGAATAGCAAATAATGAATAACATTAAAAGAGAATACAGGAAACATAAAAGCTGTTCAATTTACATAACAAATGTATGCAAACTAGTCATTGCTGACAATCATACCTTTCTTTCCACAAAAAAAAAAAAAAAAAAAAAAAATATATATATATATATATAGTAGAATAAAGTGTCTCGCAGCACTCCAGTAGTGATCAAAATAGGTTTATTACCTCAAGGTAAGATACAACGTTTCGACCGTCACCACGGTCTTTTTCAAGCATAAGCAAGTGACACACTCCTCCCATATTTATATGGGGTACAATATCAAAAGGTGATTGTGCTCAATAAAGAAAAAACATGTATTACAGTGGATACTGTGACAATTATTAAGAAAAAGAACATAATGATACATGAAGAAAATGCATACTTTTGGCAAGACAGTGTAATTAGTGCTGTACAGTATATACAATCTGACATAAATCGCATCATGTGTAAGTGACAATTAGTGTACAGGTGTGTGGACATTAAAAAGTAATCAGGGTAACATGCCACGAGGTCAAACACTCACCCATCTGTGGTAATGGCGGCCATTCCCTGACGCCGTGTGTGCACACGGCTCTAGGGAATTCCGCAGACCTGCCGGAGTACAGCCAATCGCAAGGGGGCGTCGCGCGTTGCTAAGCAACGACTGTAGCTCGCGGTCCGCGCACACTCACTGTGCTTCCGGATGCCGCGGGCGCCATGACACTTCAGGGAAAGAAGTGTCCTGTTTGGCGCATGCGTATGGATGTGTGCAGTTGTCAATGAAGCTATGTGTAGTGCGGGCAAGGTACCCGCACTTGATCTGTCAATACATATGTAATATAATCATGTGGATAAATGTATATAAATGACTACGGAAGATGAGAAATGTGTATTGGTGTGGTGAAAACAGGAGTGTATGTGGAAAATAATAGGTGTGTGAGTGAGTAACGGGAGATGGATGTGCATGAATGAATGGATCCTAAGTGTATAAGGAAAAAAATGGGGAATTGCAAATAAATGAGAAAAAGAAAGAATAAGAATGTAAAGGGTGTACGGGTATACATATGTAGGTGTGAGGGTGGTGGCAAGGTGTGGCTGTGAAGGCAAGTTGTGTGGAGCAACTGTATGGTATATAGTATATACATAGGAACATGATTTTGTACATGCACGTATGTATACACATGTATCACTGTATAGCTGTGTTTGTCAGTTGGTCAAGCTCACATAAAGGTATGTATAGAGGAAAAATACAAAAAACGTAGATGAGAGCAATTTCATTCTTGGTTGGCTGCACTCGGGTGGTAAGGGTCTAGAACTGGTAGAGTGGTCAGATAGATGATGGTCAGTGGTGTTTGATCGACGTGTCCCCTGATCATCTGCATAAAAACAAAGCAAGAATAGTTAGCATGTTGAAAGAAGAACACGGTATATAATTGATCATTTAGGATTCATATACAGTGAATGATGAGTTGGTATACTGCTCAGTGTGTGTGTCACAATTTATATATACAATCAAGTTCAACTGGCAGGTCAAGTCATCGGGATAATTTGTAGATACCTGTGGTTACAGTGAAGTCTACGTCACTGTAACCACAGGTATCTACAAATTATCCCGATGACTTGACCTGCCAGTTGAACTTGATTGTATATATAAATTGTGACACACACACACTGAGCAGTATACCAACTCATCATTCACTGTATATGAATCCTAAATGATCAATTATATACCGTGTTCTTCTTTCAACATGCTAACTATTCTTGCTTTGTTTTTATGCAGATGATCAGGGGACACGTCGATCAAACACCACTGACCATCATCTATCTGACCACTCTACCAGTTCTAGACCCTTACCACCCGAGCGCAGCCAACCAAGAATGAAATTGCTCTCATCTACGTTTTTTGTATTTTTCCTCTATACATACCTTTATGTGAGCTTGACCAACTGACAAACACAGCTATACAGTGATACATGTGTATACATACGTGCATGTACAAAATCATGTTCCTATGTATATACTATATACCATACAGTTGCTCCACACAACTTGCCTTCACAGCCACACCTTGCCACCACCCTCACACCTACATATGTATACCCGTACACCCTTTACATTCTTATTCTTTCTTTTTCTCATTTATTTGCAATTCCCCATTTTTTTCCTTATACACTTAGGATCCATTCATTCATGCACATCCATCTCCCGTTACTCACTCACACACCTATTATTTTCCACATACACTCCTGTTTTCACCACACCAATACACATTTCTCATCTTCCGTAGTCATTTATATACATTTATCCACATGATTATATTACATATGTATTGACAGATCAAGTGCGGGTACCTTGCCCGCACTACACATAGCTTCATTGACAACTGCACACATCCATACGCATGCGCCAAACAGGACACTTCTTTCCCTGAAGTGTCATGGCGCCCGCGGCATCCGGAAGCACAGTGAGTGTGCGCGGACCGCGAGCTACAGTCGTTGCTTAGCAACGCGCGACGCCCCCTTGCGATTGGCTGTACTCCGGCAGGTCTGCGGAATTCCCTAGAGCCGTGTGCACACACGGCGTCAGGGAATGGCCGCCATTACCCCAGATGGGTGAGTGTTTGACCTCGTGGCATGTTACCCTGATTACTTTTTAATGTCCACACACCTGTACACTAATTGTCACTTACACATGATGCGATGTATGTCAGATTGTATATACTGTACAGCACTAATTACACTGTCTTGCCAAAAGTATGCATTTTCTTCATGTATCATTATGTTCTTTTTCTTAATAATTGTCACAGTATCCACTGTAATACATGTTTTTTCTTTATTGAGCACAATCACCTTTTGATATTGTACCCCATATAAATATGGGAGGAGTGTGTCACTTGCTTATGCTTGAAAAAGACCGTGGTGACGGTCGAAACGTTGTATCTTACCTTGAGGTAATAAACCTATTTTGATCACTACTGGAGTGCTGCGGGACACTTTATTCTACTATACTACACTGCTGCTGCCAGTGACCCGGGCTGCGATTGGGCCCGCTTGCACCCGCTACACCTTTGCATTCCTGGTGTGCTGCTCCTCCTTGCTATCTGGATATATATATATATATATATATATATATATATATATATATATATACAGTATATATATATATATATATTCTGAATGGACATCAAAGAAGAGGTTCTACATGCCTCAAAAAATTCGGAATTCTGTCTGTTATGTGAACACATAGGGGGGTATGAAGGCTTTTACTCTTTTTTTACTGTGTTTTGTCGCTAGTTTCTTTATATGTTACTTTTTGCAACAAACAGTTGCTCCAAATGGTTTAGAACATTATCACTGATTTGACAGTGTTAGTCGTGATTTCAGTTGAAATCATGCATTGGTTTGGAATTCGTTAATTGTGACTTTTCATTTGGGCGCAAATTTGGGCGCAATCATGTTCGTTAAGTCGCAAACTTACAGCAAGAAAAATTACAGTGAAAGTAGCAACAACAATAGAAGTTAGAATATTCAAACCCTGACCAAAGTGTGTTACAAATGTTTGTTTACATTAAAATATTTTGTTTGCTCCAACAAATAATAATGTAGCAGTTACACAAAGACAGGTTTTTTTACTTTAACCTGTTAAGGACGGCGGGCGTTTCCATACGCCCCCGTTTTAAAGTACTTAAGGACTGAGGGCGGATGGATATGCCGTGGGAATTCCGGTCCCCGCTGCTAGCCGGTTGGGGACCGAATCGGGATGCCTGCTGAAATCATTCAGCAGGCATCCCGGTACATCGCCGAGGGGGGTCCTGAGACCCCCCCCCCCCCCCATGTCGGCGATCGGAGAAAATTGCATGTCAATTCAGACATGCGATTTTCTCCAATTCCGGGCTGATCGGGTCTCTGGTCACCCGATCACCCAGAAAATAGGGATGATCGGAGTTGTCAGTGACAGCCCCGATCATCCTAAGGGATAGGAGTGAGGTCGCAGTGCTGCAATCTCCTCCTATCCCCTGCCATTAGTCAGAACTAAGTTCTGACCAATGGCAGCGCAGGACAGGGGGTTGCCATGGAAACCCTCCCGTTCTGCCCACCCCTGGATGTCGGGCAGAACGGGGGGGAGAAGATGGAGGCCTGTACCTGAGGAGAAGATGCGTGGGGCCCGGCGATCATCGCAGACATCCAACAGAGATCACGGCTCAGGTAGGGAAACGACGGTGGGGGGGGGGGAAATTAAAGTGAAAGTAAAGTGATCTGTACTGTGGCAACCACTAGGAAGGACGGACTGCAACTCCCAGCCTGCCCAGACAGCCAAAGGCTGTCTGGGCATGCTGGGAGTTGTAGTTTTGCTGTCACTGAACAAACACAATTGGCTAACAGGCAATTGCGTAAACTGGATCCTATCATAGCCTAACTACACCAACAAAAGAAGATACCAGTATACTGATTTGAGTACAAAAATAGTGAATAAACTTTATTCAAGTGCATTATAAAATCATACATAAAATACAAGGTACTATACAGATGAAAGCTACAGAAAGAGGTAGTGATACTGAATCCACAATGGTAGACAGTACGGACGGCAGGGATACAGTCCACAGATGTCAAATTGCAACATGCCCATGGATAGTAAAATTAAATAATGAAACATACATATAATGAGTGTATAAAGCTGGTATATACCAGCTTTATACACTCATTATATGTATATTTCATTATTTAATTTTACTATCCATGGGCATGTTGCAATTTGACATCTGTGGACTGTATCCCTGCCGTCCGTACTGTCTACCATTGTGGATTCAGTATCACTACCTCTTTCTGTAGCTTTCATCTGTATAGTACCTTGTATTTTATGTATGATTTTATAATGCACTTGAATAAAGTTTATTCACTATTTTTGTACTCAAATCAGTATACTGGTATCTTCTTTTGTTGGTGTAGTTGAGTTGTAGTTTTGCAACATCTGGAGGGTCACAGTTTGGTGACCACTGTTACAGTGGTGCCCAAACGGTAGCCCTCCAGATGTTGCCAAACTACAACTCTCAGCATGCCTAGACTGCCCAGGCATGCTGGGAGTTGTAGTTCTGTAACATCTGTCCCTTCAGATTTTGCAATTTTCATTAAATTTTTGAAAATTGCTGCTCTACTTTGAAGCACTCTAATATTTTCAAAAAGTAAAAATATGTCAATTTTATGATGCCAACATAAAGTGGACATATTGTATTTGTGACTAAAAATAAAATGTATTGGGAATATTAATTTTCCTTACAAGCAGAGAGCTTCAAAGTTAGAAAAATGCTAAATTTTCTAAATTTTCATGAAATTTGGGGATTTTTCACCAAGAAAGGATGCAAGTAACGCCGAAAATTTACCACCAAAATAAAGTAGAATACGAAAAAACAATCTCAGAATCAGAATATTCGGTAAAAGTGTTTTAGAGTTATTAACGCTTAAAGTGACGGTGGTCAGAATTGGGAAAAAGGGCTCAGTCCTTAAAGGGGTACTCCGCCCCTAGACATCTTATCCCCTATCCAAAGGATAGGGGATAAGATGTCAGATCGCCGCGGTACCGCTGCTGGGGAGCCCCGGGATCCCAGCTGCGGCACCCCGCTATCATTACAGCACAGAGCGAGTTCGCTCTGCACGTAATGACGGGCAGTACAGGGGCCAGAGCATCGTTACGTCATGTCTCCGCCCCTCGTGACGTCAAGGCCCGCCCCTTTCAATACAAGTCTATGGGAGGGGGCGTGGTAGTCACGCCCCCTGCCATAGACTTGCATTAAGGGGACGGCCGGTGATGTCACGAGGGGCGGAGCCATGACATCACGCTGCTCTGTCCCCTGTATCGCCCGTCATTTCGTGCAGAGCGAACTCGCTCTGTGCTGTAATGATAGCGGGGTGCCGCAGCTGGGATCCCGGGGCTCCCCAGCAGCGGGACCGCGGCGATCTGACATCTAATCCACTATCCTTTGGATAGGGGATAAGATGTCTAGGGGCATAGTACCCCTTTAAGGTGAAAAAGGGCTCAGTCCTTAAGGGGTTAAATAAAAATGTTTTACACTAGAGGTGCACCGAAATGGAAATTTCAGAACCGAAACGAAACCGAAATAAAAAAAAAATGTCCGGCCGAAACCGATACCGAAAATGACTTCTCCCCGTCTTCTGGTAAAATGCAGCGCTCCGCTCATTAGATTAGATTCCCCCACATCCGATTGCCAGCTCCCCCACATTAGGTCGGGAGTTCCCCCACAATAGTAGGCAGCTCCCCCACAATAGTAGGCAGCTCCCCCACAACAGTAGGCAGGTTCCCAAATTAGGTCAGCATTTCCCCCACAACAGTAGGCAGGTTCCCAAATTAGGTCAGCATTTCCCCCACAATAGTAGGCAGGTTCCCCACAATAGTAGGCAGCTCCCCCCAACAATAGTAGGCAGTTCCCACACAATATTAGGCAGCTCCCCCCAACAATATTAGGCAGCTCCCCCCACATTAGGTCAGCAGTTCCCCCACAATAGTAGGCAGGTTCCTCACATTAGGTCAGCATTTCCCCCACAATAGTAGGCAGCTCCACCCAACAATAGTAGGCAGTTCCCACACAATATTAGGCAGCTCCCCCCAACAATATTAGGCAGCTCCCCCAACATTTGTAGGCAGCTCCCCCCCCCCAACAATATCAGGCAGCTCCCCCCAACAATATCAGGCAGCTCCCCCCCCCACAATATCAGGCAGCTCCCCCCCCCACAATATCAGGCAGCTCCCCCCCCCCACAATATCAGGCAGCTCCCCCTCCCCCCACAATATCAGGCAGCCTCCCCCCCCCACAATATCAGGCAGCTTTCCCCCCCCCCCCCCACAATATCAGGCAGCTCCCCCCCCACAATATCAGGCAGCTTCCCCCCCCCCCCCCACAATATCAGGCAGCTTCCCCCCCCCCACAATATCAGGCAGCTTTCCCCCCCCCCCCACACACAATATCAGGCAGCTCCCCCCCCCCACAATATCAGGCAGCTTCCCCCCCACCCCACAATATCAGGCAGCTTCCCCCCCACAATATCAGGCAGCTTCCTCCCCCCCAATATCAGGCAGCTTCCCCCCCCCAATATCAGGCAGCTCCCCCCCCCACAATATCAGGCAGCTCCCCCCCCCCCACAATATCAGGCAGTTCCCCCACAATAGTAGGCAGGTTCCTCACATTAGGTCAGCATTTCCCCCACAATAGTAGGCAGCTCCACCCAACAATAGTAGGCAGTTCCCACACAATATTAGGCAGCTCCCCCCAACAATATTAGGCAGCTCCCCCAACATTTGTAGGCAGCTCCCCCCCCCCAACAATATCAGGCAGCTCCCCCCAACAATATCAGGCAGCTCCCCCCCCCACAATATCAGGCAGCTCCCCCCCCCACAATATCAGGCAGCTCCCCCCCCCCACAATATCAGGCAGCTCCCCCCCCCCACACACAATATCAGGCAGCTCCCCCCCCCCACAATATCAGGCAGCTTCCCCCCCACCCCACAATATCAGGCAGCTTCCCCCCCACAATATCAGGCAGCTTCCTCCCCCCCAATATCAGGCAGCTTCCCCCCCCCAATATCAGGCAGCTCCCCCCCCCCACAATATCAGGCAGCTCCCCCCCCCCACAATATCAGGCAGCTCCCCCCAACAATATTAGGCAGCTCCCCCCACAATATTAGGCAGCTCCCCCCACAATATTAGGCAGCTCCCCCCAACAATATTAGGCAGCTCCCCCCAACAATATCAGGCAGCTCCCCCCCACAATATCAGGCAGCTCCCCCTCCCCCACAATATCAGGCAGCTTCCCCCCCCCACAATATCAGGCAGCTCCCCCCCCCCACAATATCAGGCAGCTCCTCCCCCCCACCACAATATCAGGCAGCTCCCCCCCCCCCAATATCAGGCAGCTTCCCCCCCCCCCCCACAATATGAGGCAGCTTCCCCCCCCCCACAATATCAGGCAGCTCCCCCCCCCACACAATATCAGGCATTTCCCCCCCCCCCCCCCACAATATCAGGCAGCTTCCCCCCCCCACAATATCAGGCAGCTTCTCCCCCCACAATATCAGGCAGCTCCCCCCCCACATTAGGTCAGCAGTTCCCCCACCCCACAGCAGTTCCCCCACCCCACAGACATACAGCTTCCAGCCATATACAGTGTATGGCTGGAGGCTGTATGTCTGTACTGCTGCCCCCACAGTGATCCGGTCACCGCTCCTCCGGCCCGGGGTCACATCTACTGCTATGGCCTATGGACCATAGCAGTAGGTGTCGGTGCCGGGACCGGAGGAGCGATGACCGGAACACTGAAGAAGATGACGCGGTCACTTACCAGGCCCCGGCCGGCATGCGTTCTCCTGCGACGATCCAGCGGTCCTCCTGCGTCTCTATGGTTGTACGCACGGGACGTCAGTGACGTCCCGTGCGTACGATCATAGAGGCGGAGAAGCGAAGGACCGAAGGAGGATCGCGGGAGGATCGCAGGAGGACGCCGGGGAATGGTGAGTGACCGCCGGACATCCTTATGTCCCGAAAAGATTTTTCGGGACACAGGGATGTCCGAGATAGGATTAGGAATACTTATTTTTATGTGCCCGGGCCGGCTCCTGTGTGTAGCTGCAGGCGGGGGCCGACCAGAGCATATAAAAACTAATACTGTATGCTAAAAACCAGGGGGCCTCCAGCTGTTGTGAAACTACAACTCCCAGCATGCCCGGACAGACTTTGCCGGTCCGGGCATGCTGGGAGTTGTAGTTTCACAACAGCTGGAGGCCCCCTGGTTTTTAGTATACAGTATTAGGTTTTATATGCGCTGGCCGGCCCCCGCCTGCAGCCACACACAGGAGCCGGCCCAGGGACATAAAAAGATGTATTCCTAATCCTATCCCGGAGAGCGCGCCCCCCCCAGATGTTGCGGCCGGCCCCCCCTGCACTTCCCACGAGTGCCTCTGCCACTGGCAGTGTTTGTAACTTGTGCTGTGGGCGGGCAGGGGAGGTGGCTCATTATCGGCAGATTTTTAGTTGTTTCGGCATTTTGCCGAAATAGCTATTTTCGGCCGATATGTATTGGCCGCCGATATATCGGTGCATCCCTATTTTACACAATAATTTTTTTTGTTTTCTTTAAATATGCATTAGGAACTGTGATTGTTTATATAAAATTTTAAACATACAAAAAGGACATAGCTGTGTAAGATTTACCTTTGTGAACCTGACAAGATTTAACACTTTTCAGCTGCTGCACCACAGCCAGAAATTTTTGTCTGGAATTCTGGGGCAGCATTTGTGCCAAAATTACAAACTTCCGTGAGACAATTGATAATTTCAGGGAAACTACGCTCCATTTAACGCAAAAAAACATACATAAAATCACACATCGCAACACCATTATTGATACATAACCTTCCCCCATAATCTCACTGGTAAAACTACAAAGCAGACCAAAATTCTGATTACATATCACATATTCTAATACAAAATCCAATATGTGCTCAATTAAAGGGATATTTAAGGAAAAAAATTTTTTTTTTATATCAACTGGCTCCAGAAAGTTAAACAGATTTCTAAATTATGTCTATTAAAAAATCTTAATCATTCCAGTTGTTATCAGCTGCTGAAGTGGAGTTGTTCTTTTCTTTCTTACAACAGTGCTCTCTGCTGACACCTCTGTCTGTCTTAGGAACTGTCCAGTGTATGAGCGAATCCCCCATAGCAAAGCTCTAATGCTTCGGACAGTTCCTGAGAAGGACAGAGGTGTCAGCAGAGAGCACTGTGGTCAGACAGAAAAGCTCAACTTCAGCAGTATTGGAAGGATTAAGATTTTTTAATAGAATAATTTACAAATCTGTTTAACTTTCTGGAGCCAGTTGATATATATATATATATATATATATATATATTATTATTTTTTTTTTCCTGGAAAACCCCTTTAAATGGGTACATGGACCAAAAATGTAATGTTCAGTAAGCTGTAAAAAAAAAAAAAAATCCTTCGCAGTCACTGGTACAAGATATAAAGCTGATACACAGAGCCATGATACAGCCATGTACATAGATCATAAGATTGAGACAGGATATGCCACATTTATTAATCTGCCTGAAGGCAAAAGCTGTCTGATTTACCCATAGCAGCCAATTACAGCGCAGGTTTAATTTTACTAGTGCAGTCTGAGAAACCATAGCTGAGCTGTGATTGGTGATCCTTGTTGGACTATTCATTAGGAGGCACCCAGTGCGTGGCGCTTTGAAATCTACCCTAGATCCAAGCTGTTAGTGTAGGTTTCAGCTACAACAGAAGCTAGCTCTTTATCATATTAGGTAGTAAATTTTACATGCGCAGTGGTCACATCCTCTTTTTTTTAAGCCTCGTCCACTTAATTTAAAGTGGTACAGAAAAGGTAATATGAAAAAAAGTTGCAAATTTCTGCACAAATAAGGGGCTTTCATAGACTAGCAGCATAAAAAATTCCCCCATAAACCTTACATAGACATGAATTGTAAACAAAGTGTTGGATTTGTAGTATTTCCCATTAATTTAATGTAGATAGCATTCCTCGATTATTGTTGAGGAAGACATATATGTCGCCTAATACTTCTGACAACTTTGCTGGCAAAGCAAAGGATTAGGCAAGTTGAAATCTTGATCAAAGACACCCTAACAAAAACCGCTGTGTGTGTGTTAAAAAATCTTTCATCTACTATTTTACCAGGTAGAAAGGTTTGTTGTAATTTTATAAAGAAGCCCAGATGAATGCTGTTATATGGGACCTCTTTTAAGGTGGGTTCACACCACGTTTTTCAAGTACAATTCCCGTATACATTTTCATTATTGAAAACGTATGGAACCGTATTGAAAACTGTATACATAGACAAATAATTGAAAACCGTATGCACCCGGATGCATCCGGTTATGTACGGTTTGCTTGCAATACGGTTTTCTCCCGTACTCAAAGCCATGGTTGACCACGGTTTTGTCTCCGGTTTAAAAACCGCATACGTTTTTTTTAACATGGACGTCAATGGGAAACGGACATGTATACAGTTCCATACAGGGCACCGTATATAGTTTTTACTTTGCGCATTTGCATCCTAATGTCCCCACCCAAGACCCCTCCCATTAAAAAATGGACAACATTTTCAAAAACTTATGTTTTTTTTAAAATAAAAACGGACAGAACTGTATGCACAGTATACGGTTTAAAAACGCCTACGGTTAACTTTTTCCCATACTGTTCCATCCGTTTTTTTGCCATACGGTTTTCTTTAGAAAAATGGATTGAAAACAGTATGGCAAAAACGTGATGTGAACCCATTATTATTCAAGTTCATTTTGGCAAAATTTAGTCTTGCTTTTTATGTCTCTGTCAGCAGTGGGGTCCTCCTGGGTCTCCTGCCCTAGCGTTTCATTACATTTAAATGTTGACAGATATTCAAGCTGTCCTGCAGACTCAGGGAGCATCAGTGTCAGCGTGAACTATCTTTGGAACTTGTTTGGGGCTATTTATCCACCATCTGGACTATCCTGCGTTAAAACCTTTCATAATTTTTTCTATTCCGTCCACGTCCACGGAAATTAGCTACAGTGCCATGGGTTGCAAACTTCTTGATAATGTTGCGCACTGTGGACCAAGGCAAATCTAGATCTCTGGAGATGGAATTGTAACCTTCAGATTGTTGATATTTTTCCATAATTTTGGTTCTCAAGTCCTCAGACAGTTCTCTTCTCCTCTTTCTGTTGTCCATGCTTAGTGTGGCACACACAGATACACAATGCAAAGACTAAGTGAACTTCTCTCCTTTTTATCTGCTTTCAGGTGTGATTTTTATATTGCCCACACCTGTTACTTGCCCCATGTGAGTTTAACCTCTTAAGGATGTAGGGCGTACCTGTACGCCCTACGTCCGGTCCCGGTGTTTAAAACCGGGCCAGTCCCGTCTGCTATTCATAGCCAGGACCCTGGGCTAACAGTGCGGCACAGATTTGTTGTGCCACGTGCTATTAACCCTTCAGACGTGGCGATCAAAGTTGACCGCCGCACCTGAAAGTGAAAGTAAACGCTTCCTGGCAGCTCAGTCGGGCTGATAAGGACATCGCAATAAAATCGCGATGTCCCAATCAGCTAGGACGCGAGCGGAGGTCCCCTTACCTGTCTCCGCCTCGTCCGATTGTGGTTTGATTGCTCCAAGCCTGAGCTACAGGCTTGAGCAATCGAGCCCCTATCTGGCTGATCCATGCAAAGCTATGGCTTTTCAGGGATCAGCATAAGAGATCAGTGTGTGCAGTGCTATAGCTCCCTATGGGAGCTATAGCACTGCAAAAAAAAAAGTGAAAAAAAAAAAAGTTAACAAAGGTAATTTAACCACTTCCCTAATAAAAGTTTGAATCACCCCCCTTTTCCCATAAAAAAAAACTGTGGAAATAAAAATATGTGGTATCGCCGCGTGCGGAAATGTCCGAACTATAAAAATATATCGTTAATGGCGTACACGCAAAAAAATTCCTAAGTCCAAAATAGCGTATTTTTGGTCACTTTTTATATAATGAAAAAATGAACAAAAAGTGATCAAAAAGTCAGATCGTATGCGGAAAAATAAAACAGTTATAGGGGTTAGAAGATGAGAATTTTTAACATATCAATTTTCCTGCATGTAGTTAGTAGGGTATCATTTTAACCGTATGGACCTACAGAATAAAGATAGTGTGTTATTGTTACCGAAAAATGCAGTGCGAAGAAACGGAAGCCCCCAAAAGTTACAAAATGACATTTTTTCTTCAGTTTTTTCGCACAATTCATTTTTTTTCCATTTCGCCGTGGATTTTTGGGTAAAATGACAAATGTCACTGCAAAGTAGAATTGGTGGTGTGAAAAATAAGCCATCATAAGGAATTTTATGTGCAAAATTGAAAGCGTTATGATTTTTAGGAAAAATTAAAATGCAAAAACGGAAAAACCCTGCGTCCTTAACGGGTTAAAGGGGTATTCCAGGAAAAAACTTTTTTTTTATATCAAGTGGCTCCAGAATGGTAAACAGATTTGTAAATTACTTCTATTAAAATATCTTAATCCTTTCAATAATTATCAGCTGCTGAAGTTGAGTTGTTGTTTTCTGGCACAGTGCTCTCTGCTGACATCTCTGCTTGTCTCGGGAACTGCACAGAGTAGGAGAGGTTTGCTATGGAGATTTGCTTCTAAACTGGGCGGTTCCCAGGATACGTGTCATCAGAGAGCACTTAGACAGAAAAGAACAACTCAACTTCAGCAGCTCATAAGTACTGAAAGGATTAAGATTTTTTAATAGAAGAAATTTACAAATCTGTTTAACTTTCTGGAGCCAGTTGATATATATAAAAAAAAATTTTTTTCCTGGATAACCCCTTTAAAGGAGCATCACATGGTTGAAACAATCTTATTTATCCACAATTTTGAAAGGTTGCCAATAATTTTGTCCAGACCATTTTTGGAGTTTGGTGTGACATTATGTCCAATTTGCTTTTTTCCTTCCTTTTTTGGTTTAGTTCCAATACATGCAAAGGGAATAAACATGTGTATAGCAAAACATGTGTTACTGCAATCCTTTTCTGTGAGAAATACTTAATTTTCTTGAAAAATTTCAGGGGTGCCAACATTTATGGCCATGACTGTAGATATCAAAGATATGCATAAAACATAGATATAATTTTACCAACATTCTCTCCTCTGATATCTATGTTCACTCTCAGTTCATTTCAGCACAAGTCCCTTCCTCAGCTGGGTTTTTGGACTTTGTTTCATAGAAATGGAGTATCATCATAGGCATCTTCTTCCAGAGAAATTGTTTGGTATATAGTTCTTGTCACAGCAGTCTCAATCAGTTTTGAGATAGTCCTCGATTGCAGGAAATGCAACAACATCCACAGGTCACCAAGATGGTCAACACAATTGCGATGGAGATGAGAGCTGAAGTCATCAATCCAGTCTATCCTCCAAACCATCCCTCAAGTAATTTGGTGAATGGGTCACTTATTCCTGAGTTCTTGGCTATCTCATTTGATAATGCAGTCATTCCTTCGATTGCTCTGGTCACGATTCCTCCTGGGAATAAAGGTACAACACATACTGCCAAACATCTTGCAGTCCGCTCCTCTTTCTGCTAGTACCATATCTAGGGCCATCCTATTTTTGCCAGGCCATCAAGGTGGGGACCAATTTTTCTGCTAAGCCTTTGACTGCATCCCTTGTATAATTTACAAACCTCTGTTGGTTATAGTAAATGTAATTTATTCAGTCAACATTTTTGTTTACTGTACTCCTACAAAAGAACAGAGACTCAAACCCTGCTGTCACTAGATCTCTGGCTTTAAACTCATTAGGCACTCCATGTGGAACTCCTATCTCGTCATTGTACACCTGAGAATCAAAAGACCCTTTAGGAGAGGTGTCCCTTTGGCTACGTGGGTGGCCTCCTTTCCAGGGTGACTCTGACAGGATATGGAGGGCATTGGTGACTCTGACAGGATCCCCTCAGGCATTGGCTGGGATCCTAGCTCTTAATCTCCACATAACCAACAGACGTCAGTCCTTTGGGTATCATGCTCAACCCAGCCACCATCTTTCCCTCTCTTGTTAATCCTCTCCATACAGTAAAGATCAGGCAACAATCGCAGGTTTGTACCACTCTCATTCCCTGGGAGTGCAAAGAGAGTAAAATTGCCAGGAAATGCTGTGACCGCTGGGGGTATTTGAGATCTCTGGACCTGAGGAAAGAAACTCAATGTATGACAGGTTGTGTAGGTATCAGGTTTGTATGCTTTTTGAAACAGTTTCATCATACAATTTAAATCTTCTGGATCTGTACTATTGTTTAAAGGAAAGGGTGCTGTAGCTAAGTGGGGCCTGGCACCCACACAGACTAGGCAATTTTCTCTTTTTAATGTTTTGGCTTTATAGATTAGCCTTTCTAGCCACACATTTTTATTTTAATACCCTGTCTCTAGGGCTATGGCATCCGTTATGGTGAGGTTGGTAACCCTTATAGTTTTATTTAATATTTAAACTGTGGTATAAGGCACTTCCCTTTTCTTGGATATCACTTTTAGGTACTTCTGTCCTCTAGGCCCTCCTATAGGATCTGTTCCTGATACTTCTACTCTCCTACAGGGTAATATCTCTGATCTGTGTTTTAGGCATCCTAAAGTGATTAATAATAATAATTTACAGTTCCTAATCTCAGTACATTGGGGTTCACTGGCTCGTACTACAGAACACCTTTGTTTTAGGCCAGTTAACCCTTGCATGTCATATCCCTATCTGGGTTTGCTGTCGTACACAAGGCTTGCTGCCAAAGGTTACATTCTTTCCCAAATAGAGCATAACACATACACATACATTACTATTTCTTATCACTTTTGCCTATCTTAAATTCCCACACCAAATCAACTGGCACAGGTCTACTAGTATTGTACTACTGGTTCCCTCCAGGAATGACAAATTGAGAGGTTTACCTACAGCCACCCAGTCTGTTAGTTGTGTCTGATCATGGTATTTTTATGGTAAAGGTTGGAGATTATCCTTCCGAGGATTCCTGGAATTCCCACCAAACCAACCACAAGAATTATTCCTATCATCCTATTTAGCTACAAACAGGGCTGGGCGGCAAAGCAAAACAATTTGGGCAGGGCCATGAAAGAGGAGGCAGGCTACAAGGCATGCTGGGAGCTGTAGTTTCTAAAACAAAGGCAAAACGGAAACAGATGCTACACTACATGGACACACTTGTGCAAAGAAAGGAAAAGAAAGGCAAACAAAGGGGAAACACGAGACCAGAGATAACAAGAAAACTCACCTGCAAGGGTAAGTAGAAACTGAAAAAACACATTGGCCACAGGAGCACCCCTTTAATTATACTACATCCTTTGTTCTTTGTTTGTCTAAAATCCCTCACCCCCTCCCTCCTCTAGAAGCTAGGGAGATTCTGCATTCAATGACACGTTCTCTAAGAATAAGATAAGGGGTGTAGGCAGGGAGGGGGACTGTGGTGTGCCGAGTTTGGAATTCCTGAAAGCACCAACGCTGCTACATGTCAGTGAATGGAATCTATATAACAAAAGAAGCTACAGTAATGGAAATCTCAGGGACAGAAAATTAACCCAATGGGACAACAATGTTTTAAAAACAGCACTTTTAAACTGACAAAAACAGTACAGTATGTTCTACGGAGCCTTACATGTATTGAAGGCAAAATTATGCAAAACAGAAAGGTGATTTAACAGTATCTGTGATCCAAAGAGATAAGCTATACTGAAGAAAAAAAACAAACAAACAAACACAAGAACAAATAAAGAAAAACAAAAAACTTGGAATGGCGCTTTAACAGAGAACTATGAGAGAGCGAGAGAGAAAGAAAGAAGGGACAAGGGTTACCAGCCCTGAGATGAAAGAGATCTGGATTTAAAACACCACCTAACTCTAAGAGTGTATTTCTTTTGATTGTTCCTGTATGAACAGGAGTTCAGTGCTGCAGTTGGGTATGTGGGCTGCTATTTTCCCCCCTTAGATATCCTTGAAAATAACATAAGCAAGTTTACATACTCCAGAATTTCCATTTATCTGGGAATTTTTACTTCTACTAAATGTATTACTGCAAATATTGATTACCTTTTATCCCATTAAATTATCTCTTTTGTCACTTATTAAACCACTATTCTTTGCATATAACTTACTAAACTATTCACAAATTCTCTTGCTATGTTACACAGTTCTTTGTCCATATAAAATAGAAGCCTCTCCCCTTTTTGGCAACGTTTGTGAAGGACAAAACAATAATTATATTACAGCTACCTTTAGGATAAGTCCACTTTTCAGAATGCTAGGGTGTTGGCTAGTCCCTGGATGCCATTTTGGGACATAGAATATAGTAGGGGCCACAACAAACATTGTTTAACAGGAGCAAAGATTCTATCTTTTTATACAACAAAGTTTAAACATATATCATATCTCACATAAGAGATAGTAGAAATAAGTTTGTCTTAATGTCTTCCATCACCATGGAAATACAATGCTAACTTAAAAATATAGAATGTTAGATAAAGCAAGTAATGTGTATACAGTAGAGATCATTACAGAATTCACAACACAATCTGCAAGCATTCTCTTCTTTTGTAACAACTGATAACACAAAGACTGCAAACACAATAAAATCATATACAAGAGATAATATAACAGATAAGACACACACAAAAGGCTCTTCATACATTCACAAAAGTATAAAAGGATAAAATTATGCAAACATATTCACATAAAATTCTATCATTTTCCTTATCTTTTTGCTTGTTTGAAATGATTCATTAGAACACTTTTTATTTATACAGTTTTTAAAAAGGAAAATATTCCCTATTTTTACACTATTCATTGGTCCAGGGGACCCCTGTGGTCCCTCCTGACTCCTTCAATATATTTTTGAACAAAGTATTAACACTTTTTACAGTTCCAACTAATTTTTTGGTCTCTTCTACATGCTTCTTAACCCTTCATGATCTACATTCTTGTACCATAGTATCACTTACATAAACACTCTCACCTCGTCTAATCCTATCTTCCTCTAAGCCTTCTGTAACATATTGTTTATCAGCCTCTTAAACATGCAGTTACCTTTACATTTTTCTTTGCCTTTTAGCTTATAACTGTATTGTTATCCCCATTTTTGCTTTTACAAATACATTGGGGTCTAATTTATTATTTATTTAGTTTTACACTTTTTAAGTCTTTTTTTTTTGTCTAAAAGTCTGGGGATATCCCGTAGGCCCTTGGCCACTGTTTCTATCATGGTGTGGTTCATACAAGGGGTCTAGGAACTTAAGTCCGAGTTCCTGTTCTCATCATCCAATAATTTGGACTCAGAGTCACTAGAGATAGGGGGTGGTAGAACACTCTCTCTCAAGGGAGGCAGAAACATCCTACCTGAGGTGTGGTGGTGACTGGTGCCACAGAAGTAGAAGTTACAGGGTTTTGATTAGTGGGAGGGTCTACTCTGGCAGGATGGACTCGCGACACAGTGGGCGTGATTATGGCCTCCCGGGTTTGGGGAGGCCGCACCTCCACATAGGGTGGGGCTGCCTCTAGGAGTGGATGTTCAGCAAAAATAATATTGCCATCTCCATTATCCACTAGGGACATTTATTTATTTTTCTCTTGTTAGATCTGACTTGGGTGTAGTTCTTTCCCTGCACCAGCCAGTGCCCCATACCCAAGCTTCTTTTGTTCTGTTAGACTCAATTCCTTAATCCTACCACATAAAGCGTGCCATCATTTTACAGTCAATCTATTATTAAACCCAAACTACTTCTCCCACTTATTACGTATTTCAAATTTTTTGGATCTTTGCTATGCATAAATTGCCTATCTCCGTCTTGAGGAACAGGTGGAATGCAACAGGTAGTGTTTATTTATATTAGGCTACACCCCAAGAAAGCCTCTTCGGCCCTTGTGTTATCCAGATCTCTCTATCTGGTATCAACACAGTGTCTGTCTACGGCCACTATGTCACCAAGTTGTTAAACTATCAACAATAGTGCTGGTATTGCAATCTCAAATAAAACTCAAATCACCTCAAGCAAAGAGAGAGAAAGAGAGAAAGGAAAACAGTCTGTCTTACCTCTCAGACGACTTGGAGGACTGGATAAATCAGGTTTGGAACCAGAAGGTGGGCCTGGGTCCCGATACCAACCAGCCCCTGTTTCACAGCTAACATTGAGCTGGGGGTCTTTTGTCCTCAGTGACTTAGACTCAATACTCACTGAGTATTTTGGTTGGTACCGTTCAACCCAAAATCCACTCTTTGTTTCCAATTCAAAGGACCATTTGTTAGGATATATTTCTCCCTGTGATCAGTCAACTCCAGCCGATTAGCAGACAGATTTAATGCACATGTATCGATACAGGTGGATGTTCCCTTACATGCAGAAAAAACTGCTCCGCAGAAGAAAAGGTACCCAAAATTTGATTACAGCCCTTTTTATATGGCAACACTCTGAGTGTCAACTTATTGGCTAAGGAACACTGGTGGCTCATGGTGCATAGCTTTATTACCAATCACAATGTTCCTTTTACACTTTCTTATTGTAGCAAAAGCTTGTTATCCCACAATTGCCTCATTATTTTACCAAGGTCATTTGAATAGTTTCAAGCATCACTGGGCACTGGCCAGAACTAAGATAATGGTTAACTGAAACTAGATAAAACCCGGCCAACAACATCTAAAGTTAGACTATATATATATATATATATATATATATATATATATATATATATACAGAGAACATAGATATCAAAATATAATTTTACCAACACCTTCTCTACCAGACATCTATCGTGGGTGTAGAGTCAGAAAGCACCTATACCCATTAGATAGTGGACAGGGTCCAAATGATATTAATGTGTATGGCCAGATTTACAAAGAGTGAATGTTGTTTGCATTCCACTTGTGCAATCCTAGGTTACTTCTACACCTATGTAATAGACATATGTAAAATTGCATTTAACAGCTCCCATCCTCACTCACCAAATACCTGAGCACGGACAGGACGGCAGCCTCTCCAACCCGGAAGCTATGTAGTGCAAAGAAGAAAATTTTCCAGCTTCGTGGGTGCATTATAAAGGAACTTTTATTGCTTCATCCAACAAGTGATAAAAGGCACAGGACAGGTAACATTGTCCTGTTTTGGGTCTACTGGACCCTTAGTCTTGGCATAAAGCAAGACTAAGGGTCCAGTAGACCTGAAACGCATTGGATGAAGCAATTAAAGTTCCTTTTATACCGCACCAAAGAAGCCAAAATATTTTCTTCTTTGCACTATGTAATAAACATATGTTATATATTTTTAGGCAAATGGAAAGTAGCACTTGACTCAAATAGTATAGTATTGTTCATCACATTAGTTGGACTATTTTCACAACTGCTGTCAACCTTTCTGTTGCACTTCAGTTTCTGTTTAAACTCTTTCCTAGAAAGGATTTCTTTTATAAGCACTGCATTCCCCCTTAGGTGTTGTTACAATGCAGCCAGCCTAAACATACCTTTTAATCTGATTCAATAAACCAGTATTTTCTCCAAGAAAGGGTTACAATGCAAAGTACCGAACGATAAAACATTTTTATGGGGCCAATTGTCTTTCCAGCTTGTTATAAAATGTGGATAAAATGGAGTAAAAACTTTTCCCTAAAATGCAGTAGTATCCATATGTGAAGCTATACTTTTTCTGTTAAGACTTGGAAGCAGGTGGCTTGCTAAAAGTGAGGAACAGATACAACAGCTGTAGCTCCTGAAATGGAACTGTAAAAAGTTGCTTTAAAAAAAAATAATAATAATTGTACACAAAAATAGATTGTCCTAATGTCCAAATTTTAGTGGTGTTAGCCATTTAGAGACTGAAGAATGCTGCATTTCACCTGTATTTACTGAATGAATTTGGGTAGAAAAACAGACATGGTGCACATCTACAATCTTGTATAATGATCTGATTGCTTCTCAGCATAATATCAAAAACTAACAGGTTGTTAGTATACATTTTTGATCAAAAAGTACAAGCCCACTCGCCAAGTCAAGACCACCTATTTAGAGTGGGTCCCCAACGTCCCTAGCATAAAATGGCGCAGCACCGGGCGGCGACCACCACCGCCGCGACACCAATGCCCACAGGGGGGAACGACCCACCGGCAGAGCGGCCCCAATGCCACTCAAACCAGTCTATGGGCCGCACCCCCCGCAGACACGGCGCCACGGCAGCAACGGACACCGCACAGCACCACACCAGTGTGAACAAGGTGTAATGGCTCACTTACCATGCTCTCCCAGTTAGACTGGGAGGCTGCTAGGAAAGAAATGACCCATGTGTAGCTAACTACTACTTATATAGGGTTGGGCTGAGGGGGTGGGGAAGAGTGCAGACAACATGTTCAAAAAAATCTATCTATCTATATAGATACAGTTTTCTTTTGGCACCACACTATTCTTGGCGATTATTCCTGGGCTTTACATGAAAATCTACTTTAACTTTTTCTTCTGAACCCAATTTATGCTCTTCTTTGATCTCCTACCACTCCCATATTTTCTTCCATATTTCTAGTCCATTAAGTGGCTGATTTGGGAATCACTTTTAGGGTATGTTCACACTACAGAATGTCCGCACGGAGAATCTCCTTGTGGACATTCCACAAACTGCTAGGACAGCACGGGAATGCGCCGTCTCATAGACTGCTATGCATTCCGTGCAGAGTCTGCAGAAAGAATAAATGTGTTCATACTTTCTGCAGACAGGGAAATTGGAATTTCCGTGCTGAAAATATCTGGCACGGAAATTCCGCCATGTGCACAGTGCAGCAGAATCCAGTTGAATTTAACGGGACTCTGCTGCAGTGGAATCTCCATGCCTAATTCCAATGCGGAAATTCTGAGGTGTGAACATGGCCTTACTCCTAAGCAGTGTGAGTGTCTCTTTCTGTGTCCATACATTTTCTATTTCTGTTATTCAATACATATACAGTTGCTGCAGGTGTTTAACCACATAGCCAGTCTAGAGAACAATATATAAAAGAAGAGGGTGGCTCTCAACAGTTAGTTGGTTTTTCACTTCATTTTATTCCATAAAATAATCTAAAATGGTATGAGACTAGAAGACAAACAAGACAGGGGTGTAAGGATGCGACAGCCGTTTCATGCTAGATTACTCTTCTATCTAGCACAGTCTAAGTACAAAATTGCTGTCCCCTTCTTGATTGAACTAGATCTTTCCTTGATTTTTAACACGTAACATCATACATATTTTTGCAACTGTCCAGCTAATTTCTGGATTTTGGGAGGAAGTCTGATAAAATTACCTTCTGATTTACCAGCTTACCATACGTCTTCATTTTGTTGTCCGGCACCTCAAATGCTGCTTTGGTGTGCATTCCAGCATTTCCGCAGTGGTCATAGTCCTTCCCTTACACTTATGGCTAGCAAAGTTTGTAAGGGTCTGCTGATGGAGGACCTTACTGCCACTCTACATCAAATAGCTGATAAGTTCTCAAAAACATGGTTTTACTTCTTTATGACATTGAATGAATAAAAGTCAGTTCATAACTCCCCCAACCCTCTCCCAACCAATGCCATCCCCCCCCCCCCCCCTCTCTCTTCCTCTTTTCTTTTCTCCTTCCCAATCTCTTTTCTTGGTCACCTACCTTTTTAATTTAACTTTGGGCTGTATATCGACTGTATGTACAGTATATTTTTAGCAAAGTCTGGAGGTTAAGTTGTCAATATGTTATATGCCTAAAATACTACCCTCTGCGTTGCTGTACTAATGTTTCTCCAGTTGTTATTGTGCTTGTTTAATTTTTTTATAAAAAATGCTGGAAAGACAGTGACACATTTTTTACATTTATGTTTTTTCTTTTCTTCAAAACACAGTATGCTCTGGGTGCTTTTTTTTTTTTTTTTTTTTGGGGGGGGGGGGGGGGGACATATTTATTATGTACTTCACCTGCTTTTGCCACAAAAGGCAATTTACTACAAACCACATGGCACACTACTGCCCCTTGGTTGCAACATGTGAGCCCAGCCATAATGTTTGGTTATGGTTTCTTGGGGAAAGAAAGGAGAAGTTAAGTCTTTAAATGTGTAAGTAGAACTGGTAATGCCTTATTTTTTATATGGTTGAAATGATATAACTTGGGATCACACTGAATTCAATCGACACATTTATCCCCAGAGCTTTTAATTTGTAAGGGGTTCCAAGCTTATGTTTTCTAAATGCTGCAATAGTCAAAATATTATATAGAACATGAGCCAAGATTAATGAAGATGTACCATGCTGTCTTAATAATTTCTGAACTGGAGCAGAGAACTGTTCCAACTTGCAAAACATCCCATACAGGCCCCTCCAGTGTGTCTCCTTGTTATCAACCTTCATCTACAAATAGGGCTGACAGATATGAGGCATGAGCTTCACTAAAACAAACATAACAAGCTACGGGAAGTATAGAAAGAATGTAATAACTGAAAATATATAATTTCACAGGAAGTCTTTGTGATTATATTTGCATGAAAATAAGGAACAGCAGTTACATTTTATTTTTTTTTAAAAGAGGCGCATACAATGTCTAAGAAGCTTAAATTTGACCATAAGGTTCTCATCAACTTCACTGCAGTGTTCAGCTGACACATTTCTGTATTTGGACTTTAATTCATCGAATCAGCCACTAAATTATCATTTGCCTTCTACTGCTGTCAACTGCTTATCCTCAAAATGGAAAAGAAAAAAGCCTTGTAAAAACATTGTTTGAACTGAACTAACCCGAAGAGAAACTGTAACACTGCCTTGCGGCAGATTTTTTTGTCAAAAAATAAAAATAAAAGACACTGATTGTTCATAATGTAATGTACTATAAGAGGGTAGAACCAGTAATTACATATTTACTGAGTTGTCAGGGAAAACTCATTGATGTTCTATCTGGCACCCAATAATCAACTGCACAGCCTCAATGCCCAATGCCCAATGCTCAATGTAAAAAAATGAGCTGGAAGCCTCTGCCCCATACATTGTGTTGTGGTGGCACCAGGTAACTACAGTGCAGCTTTTGTTTGCTTCAGTGGAAGCTGTGCAACAGCAAGTCAGCACCACCACTACATAATGTATATAGCTGAGGCTTACGGCTCTGTACATTGCATTTACATCCAGCACCACAGCTGTGCATAACAGCTGATCAGTAGGGGTGCTGGGTGGCTGCACCAGCCGATAAACTATTGATGGTCTTTAGGTCACTTTTTTTTTTATAACTGTTTGCAGTATTTTCCTTGCAAGCTCAGCTGTTCTGTTGCCTTCAGTTTTACAGCTACTATTGTCAGTCATCTTGTCTCATATAGGCCTAATTTCTCTGTCACGTAGAGAGTCATTCCCCTCTTAGTTTTCCCCGGCAGACAATCTGATTTATATTGACAGCAGACAGAAACTTTGGTCTAAAGGATGGAAGGTAGAAAGATTATGGGGAGAATTTTCCTGTGCGTACTAGCATCAAATTTATCAAACAATGATGCAAATTATTTATAAATAGCTAAATATTGTAGATCTAAGCACATTTCACACAAGTGTGGTCCGGGTTGGTATGAGATTTTTTTTAAAATGTGAGAGTTTGCCCTAAAATTTGCGCAATTTTATAAAGTTCAATGACCATGGCAAAAAGCAGTATTTTGATCTTCAAAATACTCTACGTATCTCCATTTGGGATCCTCTTATGCACATATCTTAGGAGGGCACCTTCTTTCTTTTAATAACCTATCTAAGAAGGTGCCCATTTCTAAATATATGCCAGTCTAGGAAAGTAGATCTTATCCTAGTATAGATTTTATTTGTGTTAGACTCCCCAGAATGGCTCAAGGTATCCATGAGGCCATTAGAGAAACTGTGATATCTGAGTAAGGTCCTGTTAATCTTCACACCACCAGCTAAAAGCCAACTATGTCACACTACATTCACATTTTCTTGAATGAGCCTAATTGATTTTCACAAAAATTTTGGACTTTTAAACACCAATGATAAATTCCCCTCTATGTAAAGAGCTAAAGTTCTGAGAGCTTAAAGCTCACTTACTCTTTTTTGCAGAGATTATTAAAAGCAAGGAGGTGCCCTTCTAAGATAGGTGCATAAGAGAACCCTCTTTAGAAGCCCAAATGGAGATCCATAGAGTGTTTTGAAGATCAAGAATAGGCCCCAGGAGCAAACTGGCTGTAATATTCTAGGTCTGAGCCCAGCGATAGGCTAATGAACTCTAAGAGAAAAACTCTAGAGTATTCTAAATACTACTGCCAGAGAAGGAGGTGTCACGATCACACCCTATAGGCTCAGCCAAGACATTAGAGAGAGTGTGATGGTGCAAGGGTTAAAGCTGCCAGACCTCTGGGTATTCACTACTAGTCCCAGCAAGTCACCAAATTAACCCTTAGATAAACGTGTTTCCACCAGAGCTGCCTTAAGAAAGGTGAGCTCCTATATTTAGAGATCAAAGACCAGAGCTGATTAATTAAACATTTAATCTGATAAAAGGTATCACAGTGCTAAATATATAAAAAAAAATACAGGAACAAATGACACACAGGTATAACAATATATAAAAGAGTTTAGCAAGACAAGTTCAGAAAACAAAAATTAAGTTCTTACAGCATGATGGTATAGCCCTCCTTTGTGAGTGAGAGTCCAGCTCTTGTCAGCTTTGGGCCCAGCCTTGAACACCTTGAGTCTAGCATTGTTAAATGGGCACTGTCACCAACTTTATTTTTTGATATGTTGTAGTACTTATGTACTACAACATATCTCTAATATACTTTTATAATTTTTTTTTTAATTAAAATTGTTTAATTTACATTTGAAAACCGGCCACTAGGGGTCTCCCTCCTAGTGGCCGGCTGCAGCCTGGCGTGAGGTCACGCCTGAAAAAGGACTGATGCGGCCGGGCATCGGTCCTTTTTCATTCAGCCTGCGCTCGCTCCCTGCCTGTCAATCAGACAGGCAGGGAGCGAGCGCATTGGGTCCCCGGCCACTGGCTGGGAGGCCCCTCCTCCCGCACATCGCCGCCGCCTCGTCGCCGCCGCTGTTCCTGCACGCCCGCTGCCGGACTCTGCAGTAAGTGTAATGAGGGAACGGGGTATGCGGTAGGGGGGTTTGTGATGGAGGGAACGGGGTATGGAGGGGGGGTTTGTGATGGAGGGAACGGGGTATGGCGCGGGGGGGAGGGAGACTGAGGGGACGGGTTAGCACCCCATGTAACTAATATTTTATCTACACAGGGTGCCTCCAGCTGTTTCAATACTACAACTCCCAGCATGCCCTGACAGCCAATAGATGTCAGGGCAAGCTGGGAGTTGTAGTGATGAAACAGCTGGAGGAACCCTGTGTAGATGAACTAAGTGCGGAAGTCCCCCCCAGCAGACATCAGTGACGTGGATGTCTGCTGATCAGTGATCAGTGAAGGAATTTTTAATATAGTAAAAATTAAAATTAAAAGCATGGAGGGGGTTAGGGATAGATTGGCAATAGGCAGGGACAGAAAAAAAAATAGGATGGTGGGAGCTACCCTTTTAATATTATATATCTGCCTTTTTGGAGGGAGACTCCATTCCCCCCTCCCCTCTGATCCCACCAGGGGGGCATCTCTGTTCCTGGCCCTCTTATCTGGTTGATTATATGATGGGACCAGAGTACCCCTTACATCCTGCTGCTTCAAAGAGCCTCTGACTTCAAAGGAGATGTAAACAAACAGCCAGACCCCCAATAAAATGCAATACACAAAAGGATGCACCGTCTGAATGACCTCTCACCCATGTCTTGGATAATACATCACACACAGTTATAATTTATAATACACATATAGGATTTTAATAATCAGGATTTATAGAAACATTTCTGACTCTATGTCAGTCTAGGAAAGTAGAACTTATTCTAGAATAGATTTTATTGGTGGAAGATTCTCCAGAATGGCTCAAGGTATCCATGAGGCCATAAGAGAAACCTTGATATCTTAGTAAGGTCCGGTTAACCTTTTTGCAACACCAGCTTTGCACTCTGAAGATTGAGGCTCTGCAAACCAGGGCTGTGGAGTCGGTAGATAAATGTTCCGACTCAGACTCCACAGTTTTTTGTATTTCCGACTCCCCAACTCCGACTCCTCTGTATTAATATGTGAATGTATTTATAAACACTTACAGTTGAATCCAAGAAGCTGTTCCACCAAGTTCTTCTAAGCTCTTCTAGCAGAGAGAGGTAGTTGGGCAGAAGCTGCTGCCTTCTCCTTTTTGTGTGCTGATCTGCTGCTGAAGATAGAGCAGTGGGAGGATCCAGGAAGGGGCATTTATTAGAAAACATGATTTCCCTAGTAGAATCCCATAGTCATGTTTAAAGTTTAAAGGGGTACTCTGTCCCTAGACATCTTATCCCCTATCCAAAGGATAAGATGTCAGATCACCGGGGTCCCGCTGCTGGGGACCCCGGGATCATCGCTGCGGCACCCCGCTATCATTACTGCACAGAGCGAGTTCGCTTTGTGTGTAATGAAGGGCGATACAGGGGACGGGGCAGCGTGACGTCATGGCTCCGCCCCTCGTGACATCACGGACAGCCCCTTTAATGCAAGTCTATGGCAGGGGGCATGATGACCGCCACGCCCCCTCCCATAGACTTGTATTGAGGGGCGGGCCGTGACATCATGAGGGGTGGAGCCGTGACGTAACGATGCTCCTGACCCTGTATTGCCCGTCATTACGCGCAGAGCGAACCCAGCAGCGGGACCCCAGTGATCTGACATCTTATCCCCTATCCTTTGGATAGGGGATAGGATGTCTAGGGGCGGAGGACCCCCTTAACCCCTTAACGAGCAAGGACGTATATTTACGTTCAAATCACCCCCCTTTTCCTATTAAAAAAACACATCATGTAAATAAAAATAAATATAAACATATGTGGTATCACCGCATGCGTAAATGTCGGAACTATAAAAATATATAATTAATTAAACTGCACAGTCAATGGCGTACGTGCACAAAAATTCCAAAGTCCAAAATAACGTATTTTTGATCGCTTTTTATATCATGAAAAAATGAATAAAAAGTGATCAAAAAGTCCGATCCATACAAAAATGGTACCGCTAAAAACTTCAGATAACGGTGCAAAAAATGAGCCCTCATACCTCCCCATATGCAGAAAAATGAAAAAGTTATAGGGGTCAGAAGACGACAATTTTAAACATATAAATTTCCGTGCATGTAGTTATGATTTTTTCCAGAAGTACGACAAAATCAAACCGATATAAGTAGGGTATCATTTTAATCGTATGGACCTACAGAATAAAGATCAGGTGTAATTTTTACTGAAATATGTACTGCATAGAAACAGAAGCCCCCAAAAGTTACAAAATGGCGTTTTTTCTTCAATTTCATCGCACAATGATTTTTTTTTCCGCTTGACTGTAGATTTTTGGGTAAAATGACTGGTGTCACGGCAAAGTAGAATTGGTGGCGCAAAAAAAAATAAGCCATCATATGGATTTTTAGGTGCAAAATCTAAAGGGTTATGATTTTTAAATGGTGAGGAGGAAAAAACGAAAGTGCAAAAAACGAAAAAACCTGCGTCCTTAAGGGGTTAAGCTAACAATCAGAGCTTACAAGTTTTTATAGCCTTAGCTGAATGGCAGCAGTTTTTCCAATGGTTTACAGATTTAGTCTTGAACTATTGACCCTCCATTCCCTTCACTTATACAAGTGTCTCTAGTCCTGCAAAAAACATTTACTTAATCCCTTTTCAGTGAGAGGCTAGGTTACCCATGGGTTCCCTGCAGAACACAACACTATGGAAAGTATAAGTATTGCAGCTCCTAATTGTGTGTTGCGTGCCATATAGTGAAGCACATGTAAAGCATGCTTCTTCACGGTCACTTAACGTGTTCGTTTTGTGGTTACGTGAGGCACTGCATGCATTGGTCTTTATTCTTACAGTAGAGAAGTCATTAATTATAACTTTTTGTGAATTGGGACATTTAAACTTGCTTTTTTTTTTTTTTTTTTTATTCCAATCTAAATTTAGTAGGAGTCGGTGCATTGTTTGGAGTCGGTGCAAAATTTAGTCCGACTCCTGGACTCTTTAAGAGCTGCAAACAGCTCTCAAAGAGACCTTCTTGAAAGGCTGAAGATACTGAATTCCTTGCTGGATTCTCATCATCAGAGAGGAAGTGAAAGATGCTGTATTGAGGGGCGTGGCCTGGCTGCCGGACTGAATGGTCACGCACTAGCTGAGCTCCGTGAGATACAGCCCTAAAGAGCGACTAAAACAGCGTCTTTCCAAAGAAGAAACATACCCCCAGACGTGGGAATCGTTGGTCACCATGCCTGCCCGCAAAAAGAAGGTGACCAAGCACACGTCCCTAGCAAAATTCTATTTCTCCCAGCGGCGGCCTCCCCTCCAAGATGGCGCTGAGGAAGCACAGGCCCCGGATTCACCGCGACAGCCGCGCTCCTCAGCTACTGCCTGCAGGCGCTCTACTTCAGATCCGGAGCTGCATGCCGCTCACCTCATATGCTCTGCAGAGCTGCCGACCTCCGCTCCTCCGTCCCCGGGGGCCTCATTGAGACACAGCTTACAGGTACCGCTCGCTGCCCCTGTCCTCTCTCCTGCTTCGTGGGAGGTAGGGACGTTTCCCTGCAGCTCTTCTGCATCGCAGCAGACTCACAGCTCCCCACAGCATACGCTCCTGCACCAATCTGATAGGGGAGCTCCAGTGTCTCCCACACCAGAGGAGGATGAATTACAGAGGATTGCTGTGAATGATCAAGCAGTGACAGACACACAAATGAAACATATGCTGCTTACTTTGCAAAAGTCCTTCAGGAGGGACATAGGGACTATGATTAACCCCTTACAAGCAGCAGTGGATGACTTAGGCACTAGAGTTCACCACATTGAAACAAAATTTGGAGAAATTGCAGAATCGCATAACGAAGTCATAGACTCTCATAATGCCACAGTCGATGACATTGCTGCCCTAAAAGCGAAAGTCGCTGATTTGGAGGATCGCAGTAGGCGCAACAACATTAAGTTAAGGGGGGTACCGGAATCTGTAGCTGCTGCTGACATCCCCTCCTATGTACGCTCGCTCATCCAAGCCATTTTACCCTCATGCTCTCCTCAGGAGTTAGAAATCGACCGAGCCCACCGTGTACCGCGGCCCAAACATCTGGATGACTCAGTTCCACGGGACGTTTTGGCAAGGGTACACTTTTTTTCTATAAAAGAAAAGATAATGAACTTTGCTCGACTTAATGACGGGTTGCCGGCACCATACCATCATGTTGCTATCTACTCTGACCTCTCAGCAGCTACCTTGCAACTAAGAAGAGCTTTACAACCAGTGACAACAGCACTGCGATCTGCTAAGATTCAATATCGTTGGGGATACCCGGTCCGCCTTTTAATCAGACATGAAGAGGTGACCCATGTTGTTCGCACTCCAGAAGAGGGGGTGGCGCTGCTCCGCAAGTGGAACCTGTCTACAGACTTGGACAAGGCCTTCTCTCAACCATCTTTGCGTAAGATACATGATGACTGGGCTACTGTTCGTTGACTTTGGAAGTTAAGATATTCATTTTCATGTTGGGCTGCTCGGCTCTGAACTTTGGTCCGGCCTCGGCATGGACATTACCCCCACTCAGGAAGATAGGCTTCGGCCTTCACCTGCTATATCCTTTTTTGGTTTACTAGTTTATTGGTTTGCGTTGTTAAATGTGTCTTTGTGTTTTTTGAGGTGGTGCATTACTTATTTGTCCCGCAAGACCTGTCCGCAGAATGTTGACCTGGGCGTGCTGGCTGGGAGGCGCCTAGGGTCACATCCCTATTTACCATTACCAACTACTATTTAGCTTTTTTTACTGCTTTATGGTAATTAAATTGGTTAGTATTAATGTGAACGGTCTAAATAGCCCTCACAAACGTGCATATTTTTGGAGGGAGGCAGTCTCATTAGGAGCTGATGTAATTAGTGCTCAGGAAACACACCTCCTTGACAGAGATGCTTTCAGATTGAAACACCCAATGTTCCCTCATATATTCCATTCTCACCATAACACTAAATCTAGAGGGGTGATGTTGGCTGTTAAGAACTCTGTGGCCTTTGCTCAAACCGAAATAGTTAGTGACCCTCAGGGAAGGTATCTCATTCTTTCATGCATGCTCAATAACCAGCCTTACACTTTGGTAGCTATTTATGCCCCCAACTTAGGACAACACCGTTTCCTCCGAAAGACATTAAAACTAGCTACCCGTATTAAAAAGGGCCCGTTGGTTATATTTGGGGATTTTAACTTAGTGGTAGACCCTGCGGTGGATTCCACCTCCACTGCGCGTATTTCTCCTGCTTCCTTAGCTCATTTACTATGGTCTGAAGAATTATATGATACTTGGCGGATACAAAACCCAAATGTCAGAGATTTTACACATCATTCACTATCACATAACACATATTCTCGTTTGGACATGTTCCTAGTAGAGCGGTCTCTGTTATCTAAATTAGCAATATCTACCATTGAACTCATTTCATGGTCAGATCATGCGGCTGTCTCATTATCCCTACATGAAAATTCTACTACAACACCTACGTATTTATGGAGGGCAAGCCCTTTCTTGATGTCTCACCCGGAACATGTCAAACGACTACAGGATGATTTGTCATTGTACTTTGCCACTAATTGCGCCCCAGACATTGATGCTCTTACGCTGTGGAATTGCCACAAGGCATATATCAGAGGTTCCTTTATCAAGTATGGCTCGCTTAGTAAAAGACAGAGGGAGGCCCACTTAAATGAAGTGCTGGATAAACTGCGAGAAGCAGAGGCTTTGAATAAAACTTCACCTTCTCATGAGCACGCTACCCAAGTATCTAGTCTTCGCCTGGAATTAAGGGGTCTGCTTTTATTTCAATATGAAAAACGACTTAGAAAAACTAAAGCAACCTACTACTCGCAAAATGATAAGGCAGGAAAGCTGCTGGCCTCTCGCCTAAAAAATAGACATGAGAAGTCTCGGATTGCACACTTACAACATCCCCACTCAGGTGACACAGCATACTCTCCAGAGGGTATAGCGAGTTGTTTCCAGGCCTTCTACTCCTCTCTATACAATTTACAAAACACGACCCCCACACCACCCCTTCTAGAGGAATCTGTGAATTCCTTCTTGGCTGGACTGCACCTGCCCAAATTAACAGAGGCACAACTAAATATGCTCAATAGCCCTATAACCCTATCTGAGGTAGTTAAAATAATTAAGTCCTTCCCATCTCAAAAAGCGCCTGGACCCGATGGGTTTATAAATTTATATTATAAAACTTTTTGTGACATAATATCCCCACACCTCACAGTAGCATTTCAATTGGCTATTAAGAAGGGTTCATTTCCTAGTGAGAACTTGCAGGCATTGATAGTAACACTCCCCAAACCAGGGAAGTCACAGGATCTCCCTCAAAATTATAGGCAGATTTCGCTGCTAAATCAGGACCTTAAAATTTTTGCTAAATTAATTGCCTCTAGACTAGCAGTAGTGCTGCCCTCTATAATAGACGCAGATCAGGCAGGTTTTGTGCCGAAGAGACAAGCTTCGGATAATACTAGGAGACTTTTAAATGTTTTTCATCATTTGGAGAAAACGAATACCCCGGCTTTGGTACTAGCATTAGACGCTGAGAAGGCGTTTGACCGGCTTCGCTGGTCGTACGCCTTCGCGGTATTGCGACATATGGGGTTTAACGGCTTGATTTTGTTTGCAATTACTTCTTTGTATAGTGGCCCGTCGGCTAGAGTCTTTACTAATGGGGCGTTATCCACTCCTTTGAATATTCTCAACGGAACGAGACAGGGGTGTCCCCTGTCTCCCCTAATTTTCATTATATGCTTAGAACCCTTGGCACAGGCGCTCCGTACAGATCCACGAATCTCAGGGGTATATATAGGTGGTAGGCAACATCTCATCTCGCTATATGCGGATGATATTATCCTCACGCTCACACAACCCACATTTTCTACCCCCGCGGCGTTAGATGTTATTCATAACTTTGGTATCTTATCATACTATCACCTAAATGCCTCCAAGACCCAAGCGTTACCTATCTTCTTGGATACGCAGACAGTGATTAAATTTAAACATACTTACCCCTTTGATTGGCGGGCCTCAGATGTTACTTACCTAGGTATTAAGCTTACCTTCCCTCATAAAATGCTATTCCATACTAATTATGAACCGTTTTTGAAGACTATAGAGGAGGAGATAAGGAGACTGGCACAATTTGATATATCCTGGGTAGGTAGGATTTCCACCTTTAAAATGTTTCTTTTGCCACGTTTTCTATATTTATATAGAACCTTACCTATTACAATCCCCAACTCCTTTTTTGTGGCAGCCCAATCTATTCTAAATAAATTTGTATGGGCCGGGAAGAAGCCTAGAGTAGCATCTTCTATACTTACCAAAGCAAGGGGGGCGGGGGGCTTAGGAGTACCAAACCTTCATGGCTACTATGTGGCCACGCTGATTAGCTCCTTGCGCGGGTGGTGGAAGGGTAGGTTGGAAGTTCCTTGGGTACACATTGAACATACATACACGGCCCCCTACCACATTGCAGATGTTCTGAGCCATCCCTTATGGGAGTCAGTATCACCGGTACCCTTATTGAACCCAATCATTAGGGCCTCATATAAGGTTTGGGTACAGTTTCTGAAAGCTACTACCTCGACCGATAATGCTAAGATAACCTTACTCCCCTTAACGTTTATTAGGGCCTCAATTCCACAACTGGATATTCAATCATGGACTCTCCGTGGTATTACACATGTTAGCCATTTATATGACTCTGGACGTCTGATGACGTTCCAAGAGCTACTAAATAAGTATCATGTCCATAAAAGAGATTTTTACATGTACTTACAGATAAGACATTTTCTGAACACTTTGACACCATCGGGTCTTAGACCTCACTTAGCGACATTGACATTCTTGAATAGTAATCTAAAAGGGTTAAAGATGTTTTACTCCACATTTTTACAGTCCACCATCTTTCAGAGATCGCACCCTTTCCGCACATGGGAGAAGTCTTTAGGCGTACCAATAAATGATCTAGACTGGAAACAGGCGTTCCAAGCAGTGCAGTCAGCGTTCCAATGCGTATCGCATGTTGAATCCATATCCAAAACTATGTTACATTGGTATTACACGCCGGATAAACTAGCGCGGATCTACCCTGATTCTTCCCCCCTGTGCTGGAGGAATTGTGGACATAAGGGCACCCTTATACATATATTGTGGGAATGTCAGAGTGTTTTACCTTTCTGGTCAGCCTGTAAAACCCTATTGGAAAAAGTGTTACAACAGAATACCCCGTGGGCCCCTCAGTTGGCCTTGCTTTTCATTAACATACACTATATTCCACCTGCACTTAGAGACTTAACCTGCATCATCTGCGTAGTAGCAAAAATCACCCTTACCAGAGAATGGAAATCTCCGATAGTCCCTGACATAATGGAGGTAGTACACAAGGTAAATACAACTTGCACATATGAAAAAATTATTGCGCTAGGCAATGGCAGATACACCAAATTTCAAACACGTTGGGCTAGGTGGCTTGCATCTTCATATTCTACAGTTACATAGCAGACCTATGTCGACTTATGTCAACCTTAGACCGTTCATAACCATAAATGGAATACAGTAGTGGACAGTGTCTACCTTTTTTTTATGTTTCTTTCAGATACTGAGTGTATCTTATTTTCTTTGGACAATGGATGGACATTACATCGGTACAATTCTTTAGAGATATCACCTCAAGATATGTTACTGTTATGTATTGTTTTGTTTCTTTATTTTTGTTTGAAACTGTGTCAATGTGATTGTAAGATATCTTGGCGTATGCCGCCATGGATGATGCTAATGCTTTATCTGACCGACAGAATCACAATGTGAAGATAGCATTAATGTTTATTTGTTTATGTACGAAGAAAAAAACAAACTTCTCAATAAAAACTATTGAAACAGAAAGATGCTGTATCACACGTTCCCTGGAATCTATTAAAAAGTGTAAATAAAATTATAAAAAATAGTTTTTTTAAATACAGATAAGTCTTCCCTAATAAAAAGTTAAATATCCAGTTTTCCCATAAAAAAAGAACGACCAACAAACATTAACACACATTAAGGCAACATAATGTTGAAAATTACCCAACATTTTTTAAAAGCAGTACAATAATAGAACATCTTTGTAATCATGGGTATCGTTTTAATTGTATCCACCCACAGAATGAAGATTACATGTCATTTTTACTGTAAAGTACACTTCGTAAAAACAAAACCCCTCAAAATGTGTTAAAATATGGTTTTATTTTTGTTCCCCCCCCCCCCCCCACACAAATATTTTTTTATTTTATTGTGCCAAAAGGAAAAGTCTCATAACAAGTGCGATGGCCCAGATTTATCAAACTGTGTGAGAGAGAAAGTGGAGAGATTTTCTCACAGCAACCAATCACAGGTCAGATAACAAGCTTCTGTAAAGTGAATGCTGAGCTTTGATTGGTTGCTGTGGGAAAATCTCTTCACTTTTTTTCTCACGAAGTTTGATATATCTGGGCCAATATGTTGGGCAAAAAACAAGCCCTCATATGGGTCTGTGGATGTAAAAATAAAAGAGCTATGGCTTTTAAAAAGCGAGGAGAAAAGAACGAAAAGGCTAAAAAAGGAAATTGTCTGTGTCCTCAAGGCCAAAATGGGCTGTGCCCTTATGGGGTTAAAAGTTGGTTTTCTCCTGCGCCAAGCGCAGCGCAGAAGAACGCTTTTACCCCATGTATCCTATCCACACAGCTCAACTAATATAACTGGACAGGGGGCAAATTAGAGCTCATATATACACACACACACACACACACACACAGTGATCCCTCAACTTACAATGGCCTCAATATACAATAGTCTCAACATACAATGATCTTTTCAGGACCATTGTAACTTGAAACCATACTCAACATACAATGCTTTGGACAGTCCAGATCTGTGAAATGTGTCAATAACCGGAAGAACTGACCAATCAGAATGGACATTCACTGGTAAAACACCTGTATTGCTGAAGCGTATGCACTGAATTCCTGTCTGGTAGCGCCCCCTACAGTACAGGGATGTATTGCATGTACATGGACTGTACAGGACACCCTGAAGAAGCTCCGGTCCTCTACATAGACAGTGATTTACAGCTTCCAGCAGCTCTTTCTTGCTTTTATATGTAAGCACTTGCTAGATCTATATTAGTTATCTACTTATTTTTCTTTAAAGGGGAACTCTGCGGAACCAAGTAAAAAACAAATGTTTTCAAATCAACTGGTGCCTGAACGGATTTATAAATTACTTCTATTAAAAAAAATATTAATCCTTCCAGTACTTATTAGCTGCTGTATAAAATAGAGACATTTGTGAATTTATTTTCTGTCTGACAACAGTGCTCTCTGCTAACACCCCTGTCCATGTCAGAAACTGTCCAGATTAGAATCATATCCGCATAGAAAACCTCTCCTGCTCTAGACAGTTTCTGACACGACAGAGATGTCAGTGGAGAGAACTGTTGTCAGACAGAAAATAACTTCACAAATGTCTCTGTAGTATATCTGTAGTATATAGTAGCTGATAAGTAACTAGAAGGGTTAAGATTTTTTAATAGAAGTAATTTACAAATCTGTTTAACTTTCTTGCACCAGTTGATTTGAAAACATTTTTTTTCCACTGGAGTTCCCCTTTAATCCTCACTTTTTCCTATTTTTGGATTACATTTTGGGGCTTCAGAACCAATTACCAGGTTTCCATAGACTTATGGTCTCAACATACAATGGTCTTCCTGGAACCAATTAATATTGCAACTTGAGGGAACACTGTGTATATATATATATATATATATATATATATATATATATACATATATATATATATATATATATTGTTAGGATTCGGATAGCTGGATGTGGATCCTCTGTGTCAGCGAGGGATTGGCGTGGACCGTGTCGGTGGACCGGTTCTAGAGTTGCTACTGGTTTTCACCAGAGCCCGCCGCAAAGCGGGATGGTCTTGCTGCGGCGGTAGCAACCAGGTCGTATCCACCGGCAACGGCTCAACCTCGCTGACTGCTGAGAAGGCGTGGGACAGAAGGACTAGGCAGAGGCAAGGTCAGACATAGCAGAAGGTCAGGGCAGGTGGCAAGGTTCGTAGTCAATGAGGATAGCAGGAGATCTGGAACACAGGCTTTGTACAACACTAAACGCTTTCACTGGCACAAGGCAACAAGATCCGGCAAGGAAGTGCAGGGGAAGTGAGGTAATAAGGACAGGGAGCAGGTGGAAGCTAATTAGGCTGATTGGGCCAGGCACCAATCATTGGTGCACTGGCCCTTTAAATCTTAGAGAGCTGGCGCGCGCGCGCCCTAAGGAGTGGAGCCGCGCGCGCAAGGACGTGACAGCCAGGGACCGGGACAGGTGAGTGACTTGGGATGCGATTCGCGAGCGGGCGCGTCCTGCTATGCGAATCGCATCCCCGTCAGCAATGTCAGTGCAGCGCTCACGGTCAGCGGGTCTGACCGGGGCGCTGCAGAGAGAGGAACGCCGCGAGCGCTCCGGGGAGGAGCAGGGACCCGGAGCGCTCGGCGTAACAGTACCCCCCCCTTAGGTCTCCCCCTTTTTTTGTCCGGTAATTGCTTCACGTAGGACGAGGACACTGGGAGCGATTGTAGGGTTTCCTCATCAAAGGCAGGCAGTTCAGAAGGAGTGGGAATGGGGAGGGAGGGCAGAGGGTGAAGCTTGGCACGGGGCAGAGTGTTACCAGGACGGGGGCTATGAGGAGGCAAAGCATAGTCCTGATAGGCCTTGGGGAGACCAGGTGTAGGAGGAGGCACTGAGGCTTGCCTTACGGGACTGGGAGCAGACGTGAGGCATTTTTTATGGCAAGAAGCACCCCAGCTCTTGATCTCCCCGGTGGTCCAATCAAGGGTAGGAGAATGACGTTGGAGCCATGGCAGACCGAGGAGGACTTCAGAGGTGCAGTTGGGCAGAACAAAAAATTTAATTTTTTCGTGATGCAGTCCAATGCTCATAAGCAGGGGTTCTGTGCGGTAACGCACAGTGCAGTCCAATATTACTCCGTTGACAGAAGAAATGTAGAGCGGCTTGACGAGACGGGTCACAGGGATGTTGAACCTATTAACAAAAGTGGCCAAAATAAAATTTCCTGCAGAACCAGAGTCCAAGAAGGCCACAGCTGAGAAGGAGGAGTTGGCAGAAGGAGAAATCCGCAAGGGCACAGCGAGACGTGGAGAAGCAGACTTCACACCAAGAGACGCACTCCCACGTGAGCTGGGTGCGTGCGTTTCCCAGACGCGGAGGACGAATAGGGCAATCCACTAGGAAATGTTCGGTACTAGCGTAGTACAGACATAAATTTTTATCTCTGCGGTGAGTCCTCTCTTCATGGGTCAGGCGAGAACGATCCACTTGCATAGCCTCCTCGCCGGGAGGCACAGGGGTAGATTGCAAAGGATACTGGGAGAGAGGTGCCCAGAGATCAAGGTCCTTTTCCTGGCGGAGCTCCTGGTGTCTTTCAGAAAAACGCATGTCAATGCGGGTGGCCAAATGGATAAGTTCATGCAGTTTGGCAGGAATTTCTGGTGCGGCCAGCACATCCTTGATGTTACTGGATAGGCCTTTTTTGAAGGTCGCGCAGAGGGCCTCATTGTTCCAAGATAATTCAGAGGCGAGGGTACGAAATTGGATGGCATATTCGCCCACAGAAGAATCTCCTTGGACAAGGTTCAACAAGACAGTTTCGGCAGAAGAGGCTCGGGCTGGTTCCTCGAAGACACTACGAACCTCAGCGAAGAAGGACTGAACAGTGGCAGTGACAGGATCGTTGCGGTCCCAGAGCGGTGTGGCCCATGACAAGGCCTTCCCAGACAGGAGACTAACCACGAAAGCCACCTTTGACCGTTCTGTGGGAAATTGGTCCGACAACATCTCCAAATGTAGGGAACATTGAGACAGGAAACCACGGCAGAGTTTAGAGTCCCCATCATATTTGTCCGACAGGGACAAGCGGAGGTTAGGAGCGGCCACTCGCTGCGGAGGAGGTGCAGGAGCTGGCGGAGGAGATGGTTGCTGCTGTAGCTGTGGCAGAAGTTGCTGTAGCATAGCGGTCAACTGCGACAGCTGCTGACCTTGTTGGGCGATCTGTTGGGATTGCTGGGCGACCACCGTGGATAGGTCAGCGAGACTTGGCAGCGGCACCTCAGCGGGATCCATGGCCAGATCTACTGTTAGGATTCGGCAGGCTGGATGTGGATCCTCTGTGTCAGCGAGGGATTGGCGTGGACCGTACCGGTGGACCGGTTCTAAGCTGCTACTGGTATTCACCAGAGCCCGCCGCAAAGCGGGATGGTCTTGCTGCAGCGGTAGCAACCAGGTCGTATCCACCGGTAACGGCTCAACCTCGCTGACTGCTGAGAAGGCGTGGGATAGAAGGACTAGACAGAGGCGAGGTCAGACGTAGCAGAAGGTCAGGGCAGGCGGCAAGGTTCGTAGTCAATGGTAATAGCAGAAGGTCTGGAAACACTGGTATGGCAATCACAGGAAACGCTTTCTCTAGGCACAAGGGCAACAAGATCCGGCAATGCAGGGAAGGGAAAGTGAGTTTATAAAGGCGTGGAGCAGGTGGGAGCTAATGACACTTATTGGGCCAGGCACCGATCATTGGTGCACTGGCCCTTTAAATCTTAGAGAGCTGGTGCGCGGGCCCTAGAGAGCGGAGCCACGCGCGCCAGGACGTGACAGCCGGGGACCGGGACAGGTAAGTGGATTGGGATGCGATCCGCGAGCGGGCGCGTCCCGCTATGCGAATCGCATACCCGTCAGCAATGTCAGTGCAGCGCTCCCGGTCAGCAGGTCTGACCGGGGCGCTGCAGAGAGGAGAACGCCGCGAGCACTCCGGGGAGGAGCAGGGACCCGGAGCGCTCGGCGTAACAGCGGCTGTATGCTACAGAAGAAATTATTTTCTTTTGGGATTTCTTTTCTGTCACGACCACAGTGCTGACACCTCTGTCCATGTCAGGAACTGTCCAGAGCAGTAAATGTTTACTATGGGGATTTTCTCCTGCTCTCCACAGTTCCTGACATGGACAAAGGTATCAGAAGAGAACACTGTGGTCATGACAGAAAAGAAATCCAAAAAGAAAAGAACTTCCTCTGTAGTATACAGCAGCTGATAAGTACTGGAAGGATTAAGCTGTTTTAATAGAAGTAATTTACAAATCTGTTTAACTTTCTGGCATCAGTTGATTTAAAAAAAAAAAAAAAAAAAAGTTTTCCACCGGAGTACTCCTTTAATACCCTATTTTCAAAGGTTTAGCACAACTTTCTGGCACTCAAAAGTGTTGCAGTTAATACCAAGTAAACCTGGTATAAAATGATGTGCTTCTTTCCTTTTTTTATGTTTTGGCCTCGGGACAAACGTGCCCCAAATTTTTAAAAGACCAAATACACTTCTGAAAATGAGGTGCAGGTAACCATCTTTGAGGCACAAAAAATGAACTGATTACACAAGTCTTTGAATATTGCCTCCTTGTGTACAACCACCCGAGAAGAGATTCTATAAAACTAGCAGACTACACAGGACTGAGATTTGCTGTTTCAACCAATGCATTATTAGAATTATTTTGATATTCTATTATTTAGAAATTTAATAGAAAATGCAGACTATAGATTACAGGTTAGAATTCATAAAGGTAACTATGGTGTCCATTTAACTCAATAATCCCAAGCAGTAGTGATGTGGGCTCTATCCCCTAAACCCCAACAATGAACTATTCTGAGATGTATGTGTCATACTAGTATTAATTGCTAATATTCTCTGGTATTCACAGATTTCAAGAGCAGACAAGCAATGCATGCTGGCATGCCTGGGAAAAAACAATAAAGAGTATTGTGGAAGTCACATTTTTCTGGGAGGAACTTTGTTAAAGCAGCTGTATCCTGTACTGTTATTAGGGAACGTTTAATTCTCCAGAGAAAAAGTCTTAAGATTGCTGAGAAAATTGGCTAATCAAATGTGTAAAGATGATGGAAAATGTGGCCCCTTATCGCACTTTCTGCAGCAAATCAAATCAAATACTTCAGAACTAATGAGAGGAAAAGATCAGGTTAAAGACATGCTTATTATTAGCTGTGTTCCTGCAGCGCAACACTTATATGCAGATGTTATCTAGTTAACACCTTTAGGTATGTGAAAATGATTTAAAGTGTTGTTGCTTAGGAATATCTTACAAAGTCAAAAAAACTCTTGAATAGTCAGCTAGGCCTTTGCTAGGTTTTGAATTGACATACCATTGTTTTTATTTTTTCGCTCTTAACATTAATCCCCAATATGGTCTAAATTAACAAAAAATGACTAACCTTCTGTGCTATAGTCCCCCATTATGTATTGTTTCTGTTTGCAGCACAATGAAGTGTCATACATAGGCAATTGACTACAGCGCTGACATTACATACATACTGACAAGGGTCAAGATCTTAGAACCGATATAGTAAAATTGGAGAACACTTTATACATTTTCCATCATCCTAGGCCATGTTCACACGGAAGAAGATTTTGTGGAATGTCTGCCCGGAAATACAGACTGACATCCCGCAGATAGCGTAAGGCAATGCATTTCTGAGCGAATTCCACCAAAAGAAATGACATGTTAATTCTTTTGGCAGACATGCGAATTTCCACGGCGGAAACATCTGTCACAATGTGCACATTGCAGCAGACTCCCATCTAAAACAATAAGACTCTACTGCAACTAAACTTCCGATCTGAATTTTTTTGTCAGATTCCACCTGAAAATTCTGTTGTGTGAACACGACCTTAGAGGCATAAGCAAATGCATAGGTTACCAGGTCCTAGAATCCATTTACTGAAGCTTGATTCAAAACAGTCTGGTCATGAATGGAGTTTATGGTTATGAAAAATGATAAGCTCTTTCACTGCATAAGGCTTATGTAAGACATCATGATTTTACATGGTTGTTGTTTTTAGAATATAAGGGCTCGACCAAGCCGCACATGCAATAAGCCAAGTGCAACATGCATTTAAAGTCAGATAGGAGGATTAAAATGTTAATTTCCTAGCTTTTTGTAACTAAATCTGGTCATATGGCTCAGCTGTCAGCTGAATGCTTATTCTGTCCACATCTTTCACAACCATCCCATACACCTGACCAAGCAAGCGTGTGATCTAGATGATGTCACACGCAGGTTTGTTTTGTTTTTTCTAGCAGTACTAAAGTAATTGCAAATCTAATCACTTTCTGCACCAGAATTAGACCATCTACTGATAATTTTCCAAAGAACTTTAGTGCTGTACTAATAATTTTCTTCAGATCTATCCATTGGTGACATACTGTTTATGTACAAAATAACAGCAGACAGTGATAGTCTACCTTCTACTTTTTTAAAGAGTACCTCTCATGATCTTATGATTTTATTATTTTCTTAGTTTTCTACCTTGATATTGCTCTGTATTTTCTGCTCAGTTTCAGTCAGATTCACAGACTGGGAAGGGGCGTTACCCAGCAGGTGTGACATCATCTGAAGCCATACAGGGGAGAACTTTCTCCCTCACTCTGCTACACACAGCCCAGAGTAGTTCAGTGTGGGATTAGCTATAATAGGCTGCACCCCCCCATCCCCCCTCACTCAGCACTCCAGACTGCATTTCCTGGTGTTGGACTTCTGCTAGGCCAGCAGGAGTCCAAACTCTGTACAAGTGATAGGGAGAAATGTGCTCTGGACAAGTAGGGGTACACCTAGTGGCAGCTTTTTTAAATAAAATAAAACAGAGAGAACTTCATATTTTTTTTAACAAAGTACATTACAAAGATTTTTTTTATTTACATTAAAGAGTGCAATAGCAAAAATAAGTTTTAATGGCAGTGCCCATTTAAGCTTAGAGAATGGGACCATTTAGGGAAAACATTGACTCTCTTACCTCTTCTCTGTGGTTCTTTATTGGCATACAAAGAATACTTTGCGTTTTGTACCCGGTAATTTGGTCAACTTCTGCGTTGAATCTTGAATCCTAAAAAAAGGCAAAAAAAAGCATTGTGTAAATAAATAAATGATAACAGCTTCAGAAATTGTAACTGGTATCCCATCTATATATTTATTTACTGGTGTCACTTTCTGACTGTTGGGGCTTGTTCACACAGGGGAAAATTTTAACAAAGTGGCAGTATTATTGCTGTTTATGATGGAAAATGCATGTATAAATATATATATATATATATATATATATATATATATATATATATATATGTTTACAGTACAGACCAAAAGTTTGGACACACCTTCTCATTCAAAGAGTTTTCTTAATTTTCATGACTATGAAAATTGTAGATTCACACTGAACGCATCAAAACTATGAATTAACACGTGGAATTATAGACATAACAAAAAAGTGTGAAACAACTGAAAATATGTCATATTCTAGGTGGAAAGTGTCTCCAAGTGCAGTCACAAAAACCATCAAGAGCAACAAAGAAACTGGCTCACATGCGGACTGCCCCAGGAAAGGAAGACCATGAGTCACCTCTGCTGCAGAGGATAAGTTCATCCGAGTCACCAGCCTCAGAAATCGCAGGTTAATAGCAGCTCCGATTAGAGACCAGGTCAATGCCACACAGAGTTCTAGCAGCAGACACATCTCTAGAACAACTGTTAAGAGGAGACTGTGTGAATCAGGCCTGCATGGTAGAATATCTGCAAGGAAACCACTGCTAAGGACAGGAAACTAGCAGAAGAGACTTGTTTGGGCTAAAGAACACAAGGAATGGACACTAGACCAGTGGAAATGTGTGCTTTGGTCTGATGAGTCCAAATTTGAGATCTTTGGTTCCAACCACCGTGTCTTTGTGGAGGAGGAGGTGTGATGGTGTGGGGGTGCTTTGCTGGTAACACTGTTGGGGATTTATTCAAAATTGAAGGCATACTGAACCAGCATGGCTATCACAGCATCTTGCAGTGGCATGCTATTTAGCTGAACCATCATTTATTTTTCAACAGGACAATGACCCCAAACACACCTCCAGGCTGTGTAAGGGCTATTTGACCGAGAAGGAGAGTGATGGGGTGCTGCGCCAGATGACCTGGCCTCCACAGTCACCAGACCTGAACCCAATGAAGGCAAAAGGGCCAACAAGTGCTATGCATCTCTGGGAACTCCTTCAAGACTGTTGGAAGACCATTTCAGGTGACTAACTCTTGAAGCTCATCAAGAGAATGCCAAGAGTGTGCAAAGCAGTAATCAAAGCAAAAGGTGGCTACTTTGAAGAACCTAGAATATGACATATTTTCAGTTGTTTCACACTTTTTTATAATGTCTATAATGCCACATGTGTTAATTCATAGTTTTGATGCCTTTAGTGTGAATCTACAATTGTCATAGTCATGAAAATAAAGAAAACTCATTGAATGAGAAGGTGTGTCCAAACTTTTGGTCTGTAGTGTATATAAATATATATATATATATATATATATATATATATATATATTTACACTGTGTGAGCACAGCCTTGTACTTTCTGTGATGAGGAGGAGGTCACCACTAATGATTTATATTACAAAGTTTCTTTTAAATCATTTTTATGAATGGGCCCAGATATGTTTTGATTGCATCGGGTTTCACTCCTGGTGAGCCTGGTGAGTTTGTGGTAGCACACCGCTAACTTCCTGGCTGTCCATCAAATCCGACCGTTTTGTTCTGAAAGTCTATACAGAAAAACGGTTGGATCTGCTGGTGGTCAAGTGAAGCGCAATGTCGTGCACTTCCCCATTCTATAACTAGTGAATGCAGCAGGTGTCAGGAGTGAGACCTGGTGCAATCAATGCTTTTGACATGGGCAGCCTGCTAAAAGTTTCATTTTTTCCCCCAATTTTACAATCTATATAAAATGAATAGTAAAATCTTATAGTTTTCATTCTGACCACTAAGTTTTATAAGCTGAGACATTTTGTTCTGTACAGGTCAATTTCTAGTAGTGACCTCCTTATCATTACAGTAAGTATTAGAACTTATGTTTTGACCAACGCCAGCTGCATTATCTCCTTGTTGGGAAGCTTAACTAATAAAATTCGGTCTTCTGTTATGGAGAAGTAAACTAAAAGACGGCAACAAATATCACTACACTTCCTGTCGTCACTTTTGCAGAAATAACCAAGCTAATAAACAGCTATATATCAGTAAGTAAAAAAAAAATAAAAAATCATTACCAAACTTTTGGCTGCTGCCAACTTTCGATTTACTCATGTATGGTCAGGAAATTGGTGAAAAGTCCTATGTAAAAAAAGTCAAAATAATCTTTGCTTGATAGAATCAATGTATTTCTGCTGTACAACAACAAACATCCGATGTCTTCAATATAAACTAAAAGACCTATGAAGGAAATTAATCTAAAGAAAAAAAAAGTGAAACTGAAAGTTATTTCACCCGCACTAAACCCAATATACTGGGTTATAGTAAAAATGAATAGCTGTAAAAAGAGGGGTCACTTACGCATATAGGTGTAGTATTTCGCGAATTGTGCCATGTCTAAATCCGCTGCCACTGCGCAGAGCCTGCCAGGGGTGAGGGGTGGGGGGATTGGGGGAGAACATAGGTGCTTTGCTCCTCGCTACACCCAACTTCATAGAGCTCATGCCCTTCCTACCAGGTTTTCGCGTCACCTAAGGGTGCGGGCTGAGGGGAAGTGAATATTGATGAGGCAGGGGAGTAGGGCCAGCTGGCTCTCAGCCTCCACTGTGCAGAGCTGCGCAATGGCAGATTTAGAAATAGAACAACTTTACAGCTATTTACTTGCACTGTAACCCAGTATATTGGGTTAAGTGTGGGTGAAATAGCTGTCAGTTTCTTTTTAACCAATTTCTGTTGGAGAAACAAGAACAAGCAGAACATGGCAATAAATTCTAATTTTATCATAATGGTAGTGCAATAGTGCTGTGCTTCATTCACAGTGTCTGCTTCCCAGGGTAGAAATCAATGTGTAATAAAGGCATGAACCTCGTGTGACCCTACACTGCCATGATTAGGTCCTTTCTCATTGTTGCCACTTTCAGTTATTGGACAATTCACTTTTATGCAGGGACATTACCTAATAATAAATACAGAGCTAACAATATTGTTGCTACAGTAACATAGTACAACACATTTGTCTTTGTTACAGTACCAGCTGTATATGCTAACTGCTGAATGAATCCTGCACTAATCCTGTACATATACAAGGAAATGCTTATTTAAAAGAGCATACTCAAGCTATATTGTTTAATTCTAAAAACTAGAAAGAATAAATTACAGTAAATAAAATATTTATATCTCCTTTACCAAAATATTATAAAAAGTATAATTTTCACAAACTGGACTACAAAATATTTTGGTATGCATAGACTTGTGTTTAAGGGGCATCGCTGGACAATTTTGGTGTGTTTCCAGGCATAATGGGGTGGGCCTTAAACTGGGCCAATCACTTCTGAGATAAACTCAGCTTATAGCAGCTGGGGTTGGAGTTATTATGCAGTTTTGAAGTGCAGTACAAGCCAGTAAAGCATTTAATACGATAAGTGATTTGTATTGTTTTTGAAGTCTGATCTACCTGTCGACATTCCTGCTTTGATCAATAAGATGTACTGTATTTTAATTGTGTATTAACATTAGTTTGATGTAAATTCTGAAGGTTGACAGCAGACTTTTTATGGACTGGAGTATATTTGCACAAAAAAATTGCTCCAAAAATTGCCTTCAGATGCTGCATCAAAGGAAAAATGGCTTATACTTAAGGTGCATTTCAGAAGTGGAATCAGTGGTGTTATTTAAAAAGTTGCACATTTTTGCACAAAAGCAGAGTTCCTGACTTTGGCTTAGGAAAGTTTGTCAAAAAATCTGACAATTTCCGATAGGTGGTTTGTCTGTGTAATGTGGATAGAACTTCACTTTAAAGGGGTATTCCAGGCAAAACCTTTATATATATATATATATATATATATATATATATATATCAACTGGCTCCAGAAAGTTAAACAGATTTGTAAATTACTTATATTAAAAAATCTTAATCCTTCCAATAGTTATTAGCTTCTGAAGTATTCTGTCTAACTGCTCAATGATGATGTCACGTCACGGGAGCTGTGCATGATGGGAGAATATCCCCATAGGAACTGCACAGCTCCTGAGACGTGAGTCATCAGAGAGCAGTTAGACAGAAAACAACAACTCAACTTCAGAAGCTAATAACTATTGGAAGGATTAAGATTATTTAATAGAAGTAATTTACAAATTTGTTTAACTTTCCGGAGCCAGTTGATAAATAAAAAAAGGTTTTGGCCTTGAATACCCTTTAATTTTAGCAGTGGACTGCCTAAGGATATGTTCTCACTATGGATTTAGTTTTAAGGTGGAATGTCTACAAGAAATTGCTCACAGGTTTCACATTGTAACACACTCCCATTGACTGCAATGTGAACGTCCACGAGGATTTGAATTCTGGTGAAAGACTGAAAATAATGAATCTTTCACCAAGTCAATTTCTGTGCTAATTACTGTGGCAAATTGCACAGAAAAGAAGTTCTGAATTAGTCTAATTTCTGCTCCATTTACCATGGAGCAGAAAGGACACGGAATTCAGTTAAGACATTTTCCTCTCTGAATTCCGTAGTGTGAACATACCCTAATTGTCACCGTTACAAGAGATGGAAGCAGACAAGGGGAGCTGAGCTGCAGCAACCCAGCATAGCCACTCTATTTTAGATCTATTGATGATATTACACTTTAATTCCAAAGCTGGATAGAAATATAAAGATTTGAATTATAATTAATTTTGGTAAAAAATTCAAGGAAATGTATAGCTTTTGTATGATTCAACAGAGACCCTAGTATTTTTACATAAGGTGAAGTGTGGGTAAGGGGGTCTTCCATAACCTTATAGCTGATGCCCCGTGTACCTTTTTTTGATTTTCCTATTTCTCCTGCTATGTTATAGATATTTGTACTTTTGTCCTGTATATTTACATGCTTCCTCCTCCTACCTCCTCTCCCATTATACCAAACACACCTAGAGGCTAAGTTTTAGTATCTGCTTTGAGATCCTCTTAGTACTGCCCTCTCCCTTATATGCCAATTTATTACGCATTGCTGTACAGGATTGGTTGTTTCGTTTCCCAATGGGACTCACAATATGGGCAGGTGGAAGCACATGTAAACATAGGAAGAACATACAAACTCCTTTCAAATAATGTCCTTGGTGGGATTTGATTCCAGGACTCCAGTGCTGCAAGGTTACAGTATTAGTGGTCTCCTCCATATCATGCTGTCCTTACTGCTACATCTTCTCTGGGCCACAAAGTTAGTTCTGACTTAAGGGGGAGAGATCAAATCCACATAAAATTTCAGCCAGCCCATAGGAGGGATGCCTGCCCCCACCCACCCGATGCCTTGTCCTGTGATATCACTTAAACAAAGAAATCACAGGCAGATCAGTCATGTGATGCAGACTAAGAACACAAGAAGCTCTGGAAATAAAAAAAAATGTGTATAGAACATTGTGCTATTTCCATCAGAAACTATGTTTGAAGACTTCATCAGTCTTGGCAGATTTGATGGAAGGTATGGCACAGCTTGTAGCACTATTCTTCCCATCAAAATGACATAAACCCAGACAGAACCAATTATAAGCCAATGCGGTTTGTTGGGCACCAATGGTATCATCATAGGCTGGATTAAGCAAAGTGTTGTAGCTATGAAATTCTTGTTTTTCCTTTGTAATAAATTAGAAAAATAAAATTTTAACATTTTATTTTGACATTCTTATTATGGGGTATTAAAGGCAGGTGGGGGAAAACATGATTTTTTTTTTTATTTTAACACTAGTCGGCAATATAACAAAATGTGAAAAAAGTTAAAGGGTCTAAAGACTTTCCAAATACATTGTATATAATAGTAACAAATTATATAAAATAAATAACACACAGAATAATAGTTCAAGGTTTTTTTTTTTCTGATACAGCAGGTCTCACTAAATAAACATGATTCTATGCTGAGGGAATAACAGATTTTAGAAAATGTATGGCACTGTGGCAAATTGTACCATTTTATATACAGATAATGAAAGTGAAAATTACGGAGAGAAGTACTCTACTGCAGTTATTGAAAATGGAAGAAGCCATGAAGCCGTGACACTTTTACGGCTTACTTAGTTTAAGCCCGAGACATAAATAATTTATATTTCTTTAGATAAAAACATGCTTTTCTCAAAGAGAAGAGACAGACTGAGTCATGCTGTCCCCACCTCTTTGAGAAATCACTGGAGGGAGTAGACAAAATTGTATACACAGCCTATAAAACAAATAACTTACAGTTCTAACAAAAGTTTGGGTTAATTGAAGAGCTACAGGCTGAAAACAGCAGATAAAGTAAAAAATGTAAAAAAAAATTGGAACTTTTTCTAACCTTTTCTTATGTTGTGGTTTTTTGTTTCTCTACGGGAAGTATCAAAGGGGCCAATATATACATGTACTAGGGGCTGTATTATATCTATTAGTGCTATGCTTATTTGTTCTTTACATTGAAAATCACTGAAGGATATCAAGATCATTGATGTATCAATGAAGCATGGCCTGTGTCATATAAAGGATTTTACCATGAACACATAATTATGTATTCTTAACTATGGGATCTAGGATCTCATACCTTATTACAGTGTTTTCAAAACCAGGGTGCCTCCAGCTGATGCAAAACAACAACTCTCTGCATGACCAGACAGCTAAAGGTTGTCATGGCATGCTGGGAGTTGTAGTTTTGCATCCGCTGGAGGCACCCTGGTTGGGAACACTGCCTTATTAAATGACACAGATCACTGCATAGACTAGATACAACTGTATCCATTTCTAAGCTGGAAGCAGGTCTAGGTACATAGGTTCACACAACTAATAACCATGTGGTTTCTGGCACAGAAACCACTCTGATTTCCGCATCAAAAATTGTGTAGAGTCACCTCTGAAAATGTTTCCACTAACTGCATTGGAAAATTAAAGGGGTTATCCAGGAAAAAAAACTTTTTTTTATATAACAACTGAATCCAGAAAGTTAAACAGATTTGTAAATTACTACTATTAAAAAAATCTTAATCCTTTCAGTACTTATGAGCTACTGAAGTTGAGTTGTTCTTTTCTGTCTAAGTGCTCTCTGATGACACCTGTCTCGGGAACTGTCCAGAGTAGAAGCAAATCCCCATAGCAAACCTCTTCTACCCTTTGCAGTTCCCGAGACAAGCAGAGATGTCAGCAGAGAGACAGTTGCCAGACAGAAAAGAACAACTCAACTTCAGCAGCTGATAATTATTGGAAGGATTAAGATTTTTTAATAGACGTAATTTACAAATCTGCTTAACTTTCTGGAGCCAGCTGATATAAAAAAAAAAAAATCCTGGAATACCCCTGATCTGCACTTGATGACACGCTAAAGCTTCCACCAAAATCAATGGGAGTTTCACAGAGTTGGGGCACAGCATGGTTTTTTTACACGGATAACGGCGCAGTTTCTGCTGCAAAACCATGATGTTAAAGGGGTACTCCGGTGCATTATTTTTTTTCAAACAACTGGTGCCAGAAAGTTAAAATCTTTACCCTTGAGTGATTTTTGGAAGTTGTATGCTAAAGAGGAAATTCTTTTCTTTTTGAAATTTTTTTTTGTCTTGCTCTCTGCTGACACCTCTGTCCGTGTCAGGAATTGTCCATAGCAGCACAGGTTTGCAAAGGGGATTTTCTCTGTAGCATAAAGCTGCTAAAAAGTACTGGAAGAGTAAATATTTTTTTAATAGAAGCGATTTACAAATATGTTTAACTTTCTGGCACCAGTTGATTTAAAAACAAAATAAAAATGTTTTTCACCGGAGAACCCCTTTAACCCCTTACCGACCACGGACGTAAATGTACGTCCTGGCTTGGCGGTACTTCGCGCACCAGGACGTACATTTATGTCCTGTGTATGACCGCGAGCATCGGAGCGGTGCTCGCGTCATACACGGCAGGTTCCGGCTGCTATCAGCAGCCGGGGACCCGCCGGTAATCGCCGTCATCCGCGATCGTCCGGATGTCCGCCATTAACCCCTCGGATGCCGTGATCAGTACAGATCACGGCATCTGCGGCAATGCGCATGTTAAAATAGATGATTGGATCGGCCGCAGCGCTGCCGCGGCATTCCAATCATCTGTAATGGCAGACGGAGGTCCCCTCACCTGCCTCCGTCTCCTGGCGTCTTCTGCTCTGGTCTGAGATCAAGCAGACCAGAGCAGAAGATGACCGATTATACTGATCAATGCTATGTCCTATGCATAGCACTGAACAGTATTAGCAATCAAATGATGTCCCTATGGGGACATAAAAAGTGTAAAAAAAAAAAAAGTAGAAAAATGTTAAAATAAAAAAAAAGTGAAAAATCCCCATCCCCAATAAAAATGAAAATTGTCAGTTTTTCCCATTTTACCCCCAAAAAGCGTAAATTTTTTTAAAATCTTTTTTTTTTCTTATAAACATATTTGGTATCGCGTAAATGTCCAAACTATTAAAATATAATGTTAATGATCCCGTACGGTGAATGGCGTAAATGCAAAAAAAAAAAAAAAATGCTGCTTTTTGTCACATTTTACTCCCCAAAAAATTGATAAAAAGTGATCTAAAAGTTTTATATATGCAAATGTGGTATCAATAAAAAAAGTACAGATGACGGCGCAAAAAAGTTAGCGATTTTTAAGTACTGATTTTGTACAAAAAGTTTTAGATTTTTTTTAAGCAGTACAAAATTATAAAAGTATCTAGCCATGGGTATAATATTAATTGTATTGACCCACAGAATAAAGAACACGTCATTTTTACCATAAAGTGTACAGTGTGAAAACGAAACCCTCATTAAATTTAAATTTCCTCCCTAAAAAAAATAATTTTTTGGGTTCGCAGCACATTTTATGGTAAAATTAGAGGTTTTATTGCAAAGTACAATTGGTCAGGCAAAAAACAAGCCCTTATATGGGTCTGTAGATGGAAATATAAAAAAGTTATGGATTTTAGAAGGCAAGGAGGAAAAAACGAAAATGCAAAAATAAAATTGTCTTGGTCCTTAAAGGGGTACTCCGCCCCTAGACATCTTATCCACTATCAAAAGGATAGGGGATAAGATGTCAGATTGCCGGGGTCCCGCCACTGGGGACCCCCGCAATATAGCAAGCAGCACCCCCCTGTAACTGCTTCCGGAAGCGCTGGAGGTTCTCTGGCTAATTCCTCCCGACCACGGGGAAGGAAGATCGTGATGTCACGACTCCACCCCGTCTGACGGTAATCTATGCAGATAAAAGTCCTAAGAATAAAGGGAAAAGCATATACGTCCACCAAAAGTAATCATCTGAGAAAAATTTTGGTATACAGACTAACAGTGTGAACAAAGTACAAGATACACAGAACTAGTATAATCAGCAGATAATATAGTGAACACAATACAGACCACTCCACAAGACCCTTGACACTGGTTACACTGACCTTTTTAACCCCTTAAGGACCCGGGCTTTTTCCGTTTTTTCATTTTCAATTTTTCCTCCTTAACTTTAAAAAATCATAACTCTTAAAAATTTTCACCTAAAATTCTATATGATGGCTTATTTTTTGCGTCACTAATTCTACTTTGTAATGACATTAGTCATTTTACCCAAAAATCTACGGTGAAACGGGAAAAAAAATCAATGTGTGACAAAATTGATGAAAAAACACTTTTGTAAGTTTTGGGGGGCTTCCGTTTTTACGCAGTACATTTTTCGGCAAAAATGATACCTTATCATTATTCAGTAGGTCCATAGGGTTAAAATGATACCCTACTTATATAGGTTTGATTTTGTATCAACTCAGAAAAAAATTATGAATACATGCAGGAAAATTTATGCGTTTAAAATGGTCATCTTCTGACCCCTATAACTTTTTTATTTTTCTATGTTCAGGGTGCTATGAGGGCTCATTTTTTGCGCTGTGATCTGAAGTTTTTAGCGGTACCATTTTTGTTCTGATCAGACTATCACTTTTTTTTTTTGGGGGTGTACGCCATTGAACGTGCGGTTTAAAAAGCGGTATATTTTTATAATACGGACATTTCCGCACGTGGCGATACCACGTTTATTTTTATTTACACTGTGTTTTTTTTTATTCTTGGAAATGCCGGGTGATTCAAACTTTTATTAGGGGAAGGGATAATTGAAAGGGTTAATGATTTTTTTACACTTTTCTTATGAAATATTATAGCTCCTATAGGGGGCTATAACATTGCATTAACTGATCTTTTACACTGATTGATCCATCTCCATAGGAATGGATCAATCAGTATTTTCAGCGATTGAATGCTCAAGCCTGGATCTCAGGCTTGAAGCATTCATTCGGCAATCGGACAGCGCAGGAGAAGGTAAGAAGACCTCCTCCTGTGCTACAGCTGGCGATCCCGAACAGCTCCCTGAGCTAGCCAGGCACTTTTACTTTCGTTTTTAGCCGTGCGGCTAAAGGGTTAATAGCACGCGGCACCGCGATCAGTGCCGTGCGCTATTAGAGGCGGGTCCCGCCTTCACTATGACACCGGGCCTGCCGCGATATGATGCGGGGTCACCGTGTGACCCCGCGTTATATCGCAGGACCGGGACCCAGGACATACCCATACGTCCTGGGTCCTTAAGAGGTTAAAAGAGTGCTCCAGTGGTGCTTTTCTTTATCCTATTGTGCCTGGGCTGCAAAAATACAAAACACCAAACCTTAACTCACCTTTCCTGGCATTTTATATGTACCTGTTGCTTTAAGCCTGTTAAAACCTGTTGTTAGGGGGGGGGGGGTGCAAGTGTGGTAAGAGTTCAGAATTCTGAATAAGCTGAGGTACAGTCTTAGAGGAAGTCTGAAGAGAGAGTGTGAGGTGTTCTGAGGAGGCCTCAAGTCTAATCCTGCAACCACGCATCTTCTAAAGCAACCTTGATTCTAAACGTTTTTGGCAACTGTACCCCCAAAGGCTGAAAGTATGTCTGCGAGTACCCCCTCACGCGGAACTCGTGCGCGAGGGATATCGGCATACAAAAGGCTCGTTCTTACCGTTATACTAATGCATTCCCCCCATCTTAATCCCCTTGTGCTATTATTCCCCCTCCATCTTTATCCCCTTGTGCTATTATTCCCCCCCTCCATCTTTATCCCCTTGTGCTATTATTCTCCCCTCCATCTTTATCCCCTTGTGCTATTATTCCCTCCTCCATCTTTATCCCCTTGTGTTATTATTCCTCCTCCATCTTTATCCCCTTGTGCTAATATTCCCCCTCCATCTTTATCCCCTTGTGTCATTATTCCTCCTCCATCTTTATCCCCTTGTGCTATTATTCCTCCTCCATCTTTATCCCCTTGTGCTATTATTCCTCCTCCATCTTTATCCCCTTGTGCTATTATTCCCCCCTCCATCTTTATCCCCTTGTGTTATTATTCCCCCCTCAATCTTTATTCCCTTGTGCTATTATTCCCCCCTCAATCTTTATCCCCTTGTGCTATTATTCCCCCTTCAATTTAATCCCCTTGTGCTATTATTCCCCCTCCAATTTAATCCCCTTGTGCCAATATTCCCCCTCCAATTTAATCCCCTTGTGCCATTATTATTCAATATGGCAAAAGTGGATCAGAGGGAGGGGGAATAATAGCACAAGGGGATTAAAATGGAGGGGGGGGGGAATGGCGCAAGAGATTAAGATGGAAGGGGAGAGGGATAATGGCAGAAGGGGGATGAGGGGAGATGGGGGGGTAATAAAGCACAAGGCACTCCATCTTAATGCCTTGTGCTCCATCCCATACATCCCCCCTCGGTCCTATACAGTCCCCCCACCTCCGGCCCATAAAGTTGTTTTTAACTTTTTTGTTTTGTTTTACTTGGCGTCCTGCGGTCCGCCTTGTCCCAGCAAGGCGATAAGCTTCCAAGGTTTACCCTGCACCTCCCTTTGTACCAATCGGAGCTGTAACGGATTTTATTATCTATCCTGCCTCAGTAAAGTCAGTTTATCCGTAACCTTGCGACTGAGTATTCATTGACCCGTGCCTGTCCCAGGAGAAGCTGGCTCAACTTCGGACGGTGTATAGGCTAACCATGAACTGGCACATTACCATCACCCAACACCACATAAGGAGCCTGGGATCTGCCTTCCCCAGGCTACTTATGTGGTGTTGGGTGATGGAGGAACGGAGGAAGGTGGGTTAAAGTTTGTTTTGGTTTTTGCAGCCTGGGCACAATAGGATAAAGAAAAGTTGCGCTGGAGTACTCCTTTAATCCAAGGGATTTTGGGTGTGCGATTACATTTTTGGCATTATCTGTACAGTTTGATTGCACATTGTCGTTACATCCCTATTTTGATTTAATGTAATGTATTGTGAAACATTAAAAATGATATGGGGTGTGGAAAGTAAAAAATCCTGCAGTGCTTCTATTGTTTTTATAAGAGTTGGTATAAGTGATAAGTTAACTTTATTCCGTCAGTACACTATAGCAATATCAAATAGTTTATGTTTTATTACATTAAACATTTTCACAGTGTCCACATTTTTATTTTTTCATTAATGGTCCCCTGTGGGGGCTTGATTATTATTATTTTTTCTGCAGTGTGGGCTGTAGTTTTTATTGGCACTATTCGGGGTACATGTGAAAGCTAAAAACAGAAACTAGACATTTTTTTTTTATCCAATCTTGGTCTTGGCTTTAAAAATGTATTAAAAAAAAAAACCTGAACATGGGAAAACACCCTTGGGGTATGTTCACACAGTGGAATGTCTGTGGAGAATTCCGCAGGAATATTCCACATGGACATTCCGCTGCAGTGTGATTCTGCTGTTTTCCGTGTAGACATTCTGCACATTTTATGCCATGCAAGTATGGTCTTAGGCCCCCTTCACACACACTTTTTGCAGCATTTTAAAATGTATGTAAAAACATCATGAGTTTTTGATGACATGCAGAGAAAGTAGCATTAAAAAATAAATACTGACATTACTGACTCCAAAAAACACAACAAAAACAGTAAGCAGAGTCTGTATGGCAGGGCACAGTTGCTATGTGGCTACCTAGAGGCATAAGAACTCTTTCAGACTTTGTACGTACAGAAATATTCTCCAAAAGGATACAATGTTTCAAGAAGAGAATATCCCCATATACTGAGAGTGTAATGAAACATGGCCTTTTTTTAGCTGCTGCGTATAGAATAAAACACAAAAAACTCACAATTCTGTACTCTCGGCTGGTCTTACATGGTGGTATTTTGCAGTCCAATTACAGACGCTAAAACCAGACTCTAAGCGGTTCTGCTGAATGTAGGTCATCACAGAAACATGTTCATTTAGAAGAACAGAATGTGGACTAGACCATATTATAGCTGTGTGAAACTGGTCCACGTGCCAAAAATTACACTCCTGAATAATTCCAATTAGTAGTGCTCACAGCAAGCTAAACTGGGGACAAAGTGCATATACACTGGTCTCTACTGATGTGCCCATAAATGTTTTATTTTAGCAGAAACTTACATATGGGCAGCCAAATGTGCATCTGCAGATATTGATCACAACAAGAACTAAACAAGACTATTCAGGACTAGCTAACTGAACTCAAGATGTATTTGCCATGAGTTGTATAGCAGAAAGCCAAAAAGATTATTGGAAATTTTCCAGGCCATATTCACTGATTTTTACATAGGATAGTTATGTCAGAGGCTAAATGAAAACCAGCACTATATCCAGCTATGCAGAGGAGTTGCATAGACTCTACAGTACTATAGACAAAATGGTATGATTCTTTTTAGTGACGACTATTTAGAATTTAACTTAACTTTACATTTTGGAAGCAAATGAACAAAACAAACAAAAAGGTATACAAAAGTTACAGTTTAAGCACATATAGCTTAGTCATAGCAGAATGAAAAATTATAGAATTGTGAAATATACTTTGTGTGTTATTTCCTCATGGATTTCCCTTGGCACAGTCACTGTCTTTAATTGTTTTTTAAAGGGGTATTCTAACTTTATACATCTTATGTCTATCATGTCCCATAGACATGAATGAAGGGGCGTGGCGTGAAGTCACTAGGGTGTGTGGCTGTGACGTCATGTCTTCGTCTCGGACGCAGCACCCGGCACAGAGTGCCGGGGGGGCTGCACCGAGATTGCGGGGGTCCCCAGCTGCAGGACCCCTGCGATCATACATCTTGTCCCCTATCCTTTTCTTTTCTGGTCATGTGATGGACACAGAGGTGTTTGGTTCATTACAAAACACAATTTTGATAACTGGACTGTGAAGAAAACACAGGATTCTTATAAAATCAAAGATAATGTGGCATGTTCTATAGGATGCTGTAATACAGTAATATGCCCAATAAAAGGGTGCCATACAAAGACATGAGAACACATGAAATACTTACTGCCACACAATACAAACCAAATGGACCCTGAGTGCTGCCATATGGGATCTGTGCACACAGAAATATTAAATACTAACTGAGTACAATGCGTTTTTCCTTCCTTATCCTTGTTGGGGAGGAAAATCAACAAAGGAGGAAGCTTTTGACTCCATATCACATCCTCATATATTGTTGTCATATCCCAACCCCATATCCCGTCCTCATATCCCGTCCTCATATCCCCATCTCATATCCCGTCCTCATAGCCCGACCCTATATCCCGTCCTCATAATCTGTCCTCATATCCCGTCCGCAGGTGGGACTGATTTGTGATAAAGATATTGTAAGCTGAAAATAGAAGGGGACGTGGCTTTGTGGGACTGGGCGTGATTTGCAAGCCAGACCGATGCACAAAAAGGGTAGACAATAAAAGGGTTTGGGCTTAGACAGTGGGCGTGTCTTCATGATATAGGGTGTGGCTTGCAAGCCGAACTGACACATTCACCAGGAGAAGCAGAGCGGAGCTTGTAGAGTAAGGTACTGGAAGTCCCATACACTTGCATGGGACCGGAAACAAAAAAACATCTTTTATATAAGGGTGTAGGTAAGGGTTAATTTAACTATCATATATTTTTATTTGACATATAAGTAACATGTGACCAGGTATTATTGAAATATCTCCAGCCGTACAGAAGTTATACTGGAACATACATTTCCCATAGATTTACATGGAACTTTAAACAAAAACCCTGACCCTCACAAATGGGGGTAGTTAAGGGTTGAATTAACTATCCTATATTTTTAGTATACATATAAGTAACATGTGACCAAGTATTATCGAAATATCTCCAGCAGTTTGGAAGTTATGCAGTAACATATTTCCCATAGACTTATATGGGACTTTAAACAAAAAACCCGACCCTGGCAAATAGGGGTTGGTAAGGTTTAAATTACCTATCCTATTTTTGTTGTTGACATATAAGTAACATGTGTGCCAAGATTCATGTTAATATCTTTAGCAGTTTGGACGTGATGCTGGAACATACACACACAGAAACATACACACATTGGCCTTTATTTACTAATGTCAACCAGACTCTTTTTTTTGGGTTGTGCGACCAAATTTGTGTCGCATAGCCCATGCGACACTTTGTGCGACACATTTTCCTGACACAAAATACCATCACTCAAAGTGTTTTTTAAACCCGTCAAAACGGGCGTGGTTATCTGAAAAAGTGGCGTGTTCACGACAAAAAAGAAAAAACACTGAGTATGATGAAAAACTCACAGGAAAATGTGTGAATCTCGCCTCACCAAAACCCGACAGCCCTGAGCTGTCGGGAAATTACTCATATTCGAGTGAATTCTACCCCCATCATGGAACATGGTCTGTTCCATGTTGGGGACAGTAGTACAGGGGCTGAGGGATTAATCGCACCGGGTCTCACTTCTGAGACCCGATCTGATCAGAAGTTATTAAGCGGAGGAGCAGACGGCATGCTCGACTTCCCAGCGATGTACAGTGTACCTTTAGGCTAGGTTGACACTGCGGTATCTCCGGGCAGAAAATTTCTGCCCAGAGATTCCGAGTGCGGCCAGCGCCGACTGAAACAGTCGGCGCGGACACTGCAGTGTCCAATAGAATGCAATGTGTTTCCGGAGTTTTTCCGCCTGAAGAATGAGCAACGCCATTCTTCAGGCGGGAATTTCCAAGCGAATTTTCCATTCATAAATTCCGCATCACAAATTCTGAAGTGTGAATTTGTGAACGGAAACCCATTCACTATACTATACATTTTAGTAATCGGAATTTCTGCCTGCAATTTCAAAGTGGAATTGCAGGCGGAAATTCCGTAGTGTGAACCTAGCCTTACTTTCATTTTAAATTCCCCGCCAGGAGCCCTGAAAGGCCCCCTGCTGCACTATATAAGTCTTGCTCCTGCTTTTATATAGGTATTGTCCCCCACAGGGCAATCATATGCCCCTGCAGCGCATTTATATAGGTATTGTCTCCCGCATTGTCTATATATTTTCCCCCCGCAGCGCTATCATAAGCCCCCGGCAGCGCTGTGAATGAAAAGTATTCTAACAGCCGCGCATCTGGCCAGGAAGCCGCCCGGCCCGATGTATCTTTATATAGATGCGCTGTAGGGGTCAGACATACATCCATTTGTCTGGCCCCTACAGCGCTTCTATAATCATATGCCTCCACAGCGCTATGAATGAAAAGTATTCTATCAGCAGCAGATATGCTGCTGTTAGAATACAGACCCAGTTCCATGATGGGAGTATTAGTACAAGCACTAATGCAGTCTGAATTTACAAAGACAGACGGCTGTGTGAATTCAGCCTTCCAACATGTTACATTGTACAACTTCTTGTTGACCCATATGTCTTAATCTGTTCGGTGTGTTTGCTTCTCACTTTCCTATCTTTAATTGGATGTTTCTGTAATCATCTTGGCAATACTGCCTGTCAGGGCAGAATAAATTTCATGTGACAGATTTAAAACCGTGCGACACAAAAAAAAACAAAAAAAAAACAGAGATGTAAAAAGAAAAACACTCCACATTAAACACTCAGGTTTTAGTTAAACAGGGCCCCGACATACGATAATGTCAACATACGATGGCCTCTCAGAGGAAATCGCATGTTGAAGGCAACATCAACATACAATGCTTTTGTATGTTGGGGCCATCACATAAACGGCTATCCGGCCGCACAGACTGCATCAGCTGCCGCTGGATAGCCATTTAAGCTGCCCCGTGTGGTCCACTGTTGATCACTTACCTGTCCCCGGTGCTCCAGACCGTTCTCTTTAGGATCCCCTACATCGTCGTCGCTCTCCTTCGTCGTCATCACGTTGCCGCGCATGCCGTCCGGTCATTCAATAGGAGAGGCGTGCGCAACAACGTGATGATGGCGATGGAGAGCGATGATCCCAGGCAGCAGAGACGGTCCAGAGCGGCGGGGACACCCCGAGGACACGGCAACAGCAATGGAGGGCGACATCCAGGGCAGCGGTGGCGGTCCGGTGCGGCAGAGACAGATGAGTATAACTTCTTATTCTTTTCATTGCACGGATCCCTCAACATGCGATGGTTTCAACTAACAATGGTTCATTTGGAACGAATTACCGTCGTATGTTGAGGGACCACTGTATATCTATATATATAGATTAACAGAGCCTTGGTGAATCCTCTAGTAACCCATCTTGAACAATTTCACAATGTACTTGTTTTTCAAGCAGATAATATGATTTGGCTCCTGCTGCCTAGGTGTGGAACATTACTCACTCTCTGCCCCCTAGCTGAAATCAGCTTGAAGTCCTGATGGGCCAATTACATATGGTTCATCTGAACGGAAAACCTTATGTGTTAATGAGCTGATCCATGGCTTGCACACCTGCTGCGCAATATATCATGATATATCTAATATTAACAAGCTGCCATTTACACATGAATCCTCCTTATGTAACACTGAACCTTTCTGTATATCAATTAACATACTCTACTTACAGAAGGAAATCAATATAAATCTGTTGGAAATACTTGGGTTAACAAACATGAACAGTCTAACTGTTCATGAAAAGGTTCCTTTACCTTTATTTTTACCTGTTTATTGTTCCAATTACAACTTTATATCTACTTAGAATTAAATAAAATAAATATATCAGTGATGCTACATCACCTCTTCACTTTTATAGAACAGCAGTGACTGTCTGCTGTCTATTTTTTCCATCTATTAACCTACTTAAAGGGGTATTTTTTTATATCAACTGGCTCCAGAAAGTAAAAAAGATTTGTAAATTACTTCTATTAAAAAAATCTTAATCCTTTCAATAATTATCAGCTGCTGAAGTTGAGTTGTTGTTTTCTGTCTGGCAACAGTGCTCTCTGCTGACATCTCTGCTTGTCTCAGGAACTGCACAGAGTAGAAGATGTTTGCTATGGGGATTTGCTTCTAAACTGGGCGGTTCCTGAGAGCACTTAGACACAAAAGAACAACTCAACTTCATCAGCTCATAAGTACTGAAAGGATTAAGATTTTTTAATAGAAGTAATTTACAAATCTGTTAAACTTTCTGGAGCTAGTTGATATATATAAAAAAAGTTTTTTCCTGGATAACCCCTTTAAACCTGATATTTCCATCTCTTTGTGTGGTACTACACACCTTGTTAGGTTCCAGGTTTAGCCAGTGCGCACACGAAGAGTAAATTTACACTGACAGTGCTTATAAAGACAATTAGGTGTAAAGGTGCATGATAGAAGTTAGTAAATACATGATTAGGATATAGATTGCTGGCACACATAACATAACTGAATATATAAAGGATACATAATAAATGTACAAAAAGGTGGGGGGGTTATGAACTGATAATGACGAATATGAACTGATAATGATGAAAATTAAAAACTGACAAAAGAAAAAAAAAGAATATATATATAATTTTTTTTTCTTTTATTTATTTCAGGTTTCAATTTTAGATTTTTTACTCCTCTATATTCTCATATTCATCATTATCAGTTCATAACCCCCCCACCTTTTTGTACATTTATTATGTATCCTTTATATATTCAGTTATGTTATGTGTGCCATGAATCTATATCCTAATCATGTATTTACTTACTTCTATCATACACCTTTACACCTAATTGTCTTTATAAGCACTGTCAGTGTAAATTTACTCTTCGTGTGTGCACTGGCTAAACCCGGAACCTATCTTATTTTCGCTGCCATTATAAAGTAGCCTATTTTTTCCCCCTAGCTTTTCTGTAAGGCAGGGACATGCGGAATGCCTATTACAGCGGCCATTTCTGCATAGTCTTATAATAGTCTGGCTCAGCCATCTTAGTGGAGCTCTATACTCCGCTACACCCTGCGCGTACTGTGATGTGCAGCCGCAGTCTTTACTATTAGGCCGGTGCACACAGTAGATCTTGCCCAGCGATCACGTGACGTTACAGTCACATGACTTACGCCCACCTCAGGGTTTCTGGCCACAGTCATTGCACTCACGGAGACAAACACTTATCAATTGCCAGGTGTGTACATCTGCTATGCCTTCTCCCTATTGGCTATCTTGAGTATATTAGCTGTGCTCCCCCAGTCCCACACCACTGCTGGATAAAGCTTCTCCCGCCAAAATGCGTCGGAGGTCTGGTGTGGAGCTGGGGTGAGTCCTGATCACTGCATGAGTCTGCTGCTACATTTCCCTCTACTTACCTTCTTCGGGTAGTGTCTGCAAATCAGCAAACCCATTACCTGGTTGCACTATTGCACTTTACCTTTATCTGAGTTTGGTTGGTTTTCTTTGCCACTACAATTTGGGAGCTATTTAGCCTCTAAAAAAGGTATACATACTAACACTATTGCACTTTCTTACTTATATATATATATATATATATATATATATATATATATATATATATGTCTTGCTTACCTGTCTACTCTTTTTCTCTGTAGCATTAGTATCCCAGACATACAGTGTACTACCTTATCAGGTATCCCTGTGTGTGCATTTTTCCACTCTTTGTGTGATCCTATATATGTGTTTTTAATATCTTTTTGTATATGAATAATGGTCTACATTCTGCCAATGATCTCAGACGCGCATCCTCCATAAACGGAACCTCTCACTCCCATCCCCAAGACTTTACTCATGCTCCATCAGTTCTCCTGGAAGGCGCAACATAGAATAATCGGATAAATTCCTGTGCAGTTAGGATTTTAATCACTTAAAGACATGCTCCGTAAATGTACAACATTGCAATCTAATGACTGCATTTAAAAGTTCCCTATAGGGAATCAAAAAGTGTAAAAATAAATATTGAAAAAATATTATGAAACATATATAAAAGCCCTTCACCTAATAAAAAATTTAACTACCCACTTTTTTAAAAAGTATTTGGTAACATGTTTGGTATCGCCTTGTGCACAAAAAATATAATGTTTATAATCCCATGCAGTGAATGACGTAAACATTTTTTAAAAAGCACCAGAATTGCAGATTTTTGGTCATATCCTATATAAAAAAAATGCATAAAAAGTAATCAAAATGTCCCATCAAAACAAAAATGGTACCGATAAAAAATACAAGACACAGCAAGTTAAATGAGCCCTATTACAGCCCTGTATATGAAAGAAAAACTTTTCATAGGGATCACAAGAGAACAATTTTAAGCATACTGAATTGTTAAAAAAAAAAAAAAAGTTATTTTTATGTAGTACAAAAACTATACAAGTTTGGGTATCAGTTTAATCGCATTGACTTACAGTATAAAGAGAACGTGTCATTTTTACCATAAAGTGCACTGCGTAAAAACAAAAAGCCCCCCAAAAGTTGCAAAATTTAGGTTTTTCTTTTCAATTTCCCAACACAATTTTATTTTTTGGTTTTTCCGTACATTTAATGGTAAAATGAAAGGTGTCATAACAAAGTACAATTGGCCATGCAATAACACACTCTCATATGGGTCTGTGGATGGATAAATAAGAGTTATGGCTCTTAAAAGGTAAGCATGAAAAAAATGAAAATGCAATCATGAAAAAATGGCTGTGTCCTCAAGGACAAAATGGGTTGTGTCCTTAAGGGATTAAGAAGAAGCATGGTTAAATGTTCTATGCTTGATAACACAATGTGAATTATATTGTAGTGAAGAAAGAATACATTTTGCTTGGTATGGATTTAAATCATATTCTGGGGCAGTGTTCTCCAACTAGTTTGCTTCAAGTTATTGCAAAACTACTACTCCAAGAATGTCTGAACAGCCATTGGCTGTAGGGGGAAGCTAGACGCTGTAGTTTTGCAACAGCTGGAGGCACCCTCGTTGGAAAACACTGTTCTGGGGGCAGGCTTAGAATATATCTCACACATATTACACATGTTGTACAATATATATATATATATATATATATATATATATATATATATATATACGTACATACATATATATGTGTGTGTATATGGCTCTAGTTTGCACTAGTGTTTATTCATTTCCATCCAGTTTCTGCTGCTATTTTAAGGACCAGGACAGCACAACTGAAAGGCATAAGTTAGTGAAGAAAAAAAAACAACTTAACAGATGCATCATAATCCCCCAAGGATTTTGAAAAAAAAGTCAAGAAATCAATGTAAACAGACCATATGAGCCTTGTTTCCAACTATATCACTTATACTTCACACATTTCCTCTCCTTTCTAATAAGCCGAACAAGTAACAATAGCTAAGATTGAGTCTTCTTCCATACAATACATTTACTTGTGTCTGACTACATTACCTTATAAGCATCCTTTATGTTTAAGGGTTGTCCATACTCTGCCACATAGCCGACAATTCCTTTATTCCATTCCAAACGGATGCAGTTATTTGAAGCCTCCTCCAGTGTTGTGCCTTCTGCTACATCAAAAAGCCTACTAACCAGAAACTTCTCATTGGAACTGTCCTCACAGACTAAAAAAAGTGAGTAGCGGTCTGCCGATATCAGTTCATGAATATGCAGAAAAATTTTATGACACAGGGCAGTGACATCTAAATGACTTGAAATATCTTTCACCAGTTCCAGAAGCCGTGAACACTGATCACTTGCACTATTTAAACTTGGAGCTTGAAGAGGCATCTGTTCCTTCTTTTCGGAATCTGCGAGAAATGTCAGTGTTCCCTCAGAGTCCTTAACAACGATGGGCCTGAGAGGCCGGTCAAACTCAGAAGCAGAGATCTTCCTCACCGGTGCTCCTTGGTTGGTGGTCTCAGAAGAAGAGGCCTGCTGGTTATTTTCTGTATTGCTTTTCCCTCCCTCCTTTGTTGCTGGTATTGTGTGCACTCTTTCAGCAAACCATGCATTGACCATTTCTCTGAAAAGTGAACATAAAGTCATAAATATTTTATCAAGTAAAGCACATGAATGATGACAAATGAACTCTGAAAGGTGTCAGCAGTAGAAGCAGCATGACATATTTACAATGATCACTGGCCATGTCATTCCTAACCTTAAAAAAGGTTCCAATTGTGTAAAACTGTGTACGGTGTAGAATTTACTTTTTATCATAGCTCATTTTATGTATATTATATTAAAAATAAGGCAAGTGAATTTAGGAGAAACTCCCAACAAGAAATGTATGTTTCAGCCTGTTGCATCTGTTTATATAGTTTAAGTCAAATTAGCGGGCAGTGAATTATTCCTTTTCATTTGCCTACTGTCATGTTTCTTATCTTACATGAACCCTTTGTTTTCATACAATTAAATCTTACAGGCTGTCTTAATGTAAATATTACATGCAAAAGCTACTCTTGGTAAGTTGAACATCTATCTGGAATATAAAGGAAACATTGCATTGAAAATGTAATAAACCTGGGTAGTGACAGATAGAAATCCCTGTATAAGCATATAGAAATAGCTGTCAATCAGTAAGTAACCCTAGAATTAGCAGAAGTTAAAATTAACAAAAAAGTTACACCTCGGCCCTGATTTATTAAGAGTGGAGTGGAGTTTTCTTTGTGGCTTTTAATTCCCTACAATTTTTTTCCACTGTGTTTACTCATGTTTCCCTAAATGTTGCACCTCTGCCTACATTTTTTTTAATTTATATATTTATTTACCGTATTTACTTTTTTACACCTGCTCTGATCTGTCTGGTTTTCCTCAGCTCAAATCCACCGCATTTTCTGTGGAAACCTTAGTAAATATGTTGGGATTATTCAAAAATGGCATGGACACATCCTCTATTTGGCGATCACGTCCCCTTTTCCCCCCCGACGGCCATACCCCTTTTCCAGATTTTCTCAGTAAAATCTGGCACACAACCCAACAAAACATGTCGGGTTTACAACAGTAAATCAGGGCCTTAATCTTTCCTTTCTTAATCTTTATATATAAATTTGCTTATCTCCCCTGCTCTATTACATGCTGTCTAAAGATCAGACAGTTTATTCAACATGACAGGTTGTCTTTAAAGCATAGCTTTGTAAAGCTATATATGAGGAGTATCAATATCTCTGGCCAATATATCACAAGTGTATGGCATTTTTCAGGTTTATGATCTGCTGGCTTAATTTCTATTTTTTAAGTGTCCATGGACTATTTGAAGTAGCCTAAAGTCTATGATGGCTCCAATACCCTGCACACACACATAATAGAAGATCCTGCTCTCCTATGTCTCTATACACATCCTAAAAATGAGCGGCAGAATGAAGGACATCATAGGGCTGTATGGGGCAGTCTAACTGAATCAATCCCTGGGGTGAAATCTAATACTCTCTGCAAGCACCTATCTCTGCAGTCTCTATTGGCTTATGGCACTCTCAAGCTACCCATCCCTCCGCTCCTTCTTCCCCTCTCTAAAGCTTTGTATGAGCAGAAAAGGAGCCTAATAAGTGTTCATAAAGATGAAAACTATTAACAAAAGTTGTTTATATAAATTTTCAAACTGATTAATCGTTAGATAGTTGGCAAACTAATTTAGCTGTTTCAAAACAAGCTATTTATTTTCAAAAGTACAGCAACTCTACAGAGTTTGTTTTTTACTCTGCTTCTTGAGCAAACCTACGGTATAATACAAACCTGAGATCTGCATTAGTGTCCAAGGGCACAAAGTCCAAACTAGGATTACATAAGGGCAATGTTATTTCAGGTTGTCCAATTCTCATGGGGATATGAAAGGACATATGCACTAATCATACAAAATCTGGACTTCTCCCTAAAAAATGACTTCACCCTGTACAGCTTTTTTCTGTGGGAAGAAGGTTACGTACTGAGATAATGTGACATCACTTAATTTGTTGGCTTTGCACACTGTGGTTTCTTATTCTGTCAAATAAAGTATCATGCTTATTTATATAATTTGTGTAATTCCTCCAAATAAATAGGAAAAAGCAGAACATTTTCCTGTTATTAATAATCATCTTTTTTTTTTGGGCAAGTTTTGACACAATATATTCATCTGCCAGCCATACATTCAGACTGACTAAATATATTGGGTGTCATTTTCTGAGTCCAGCATTTCATACACCAGTCTTCAGTAAACTCCGGCTGCCATTGGATTCAGCAGATTCATTAAGAGACACACCTCTTTATAAATATGCCACTGCAGCTACTGCCAGTGTGCTGGATGTAGAAATGTATGCTAGCTCTAAGCTAGTGCAGCCTTCGGCTAAAGCTCGTGTCAGGGCCATGGCAGCAAAAAGATACTAAAAAGTTGTGATCTGTTGCGCAATAAGCTTTGTGCAACCATTTTTATTATACTCTAAGACCAGGCATACAGTGAATGATAAATTACCACCACTATGTATAAGCCAAATTAGTTAAACAACAGTTCCACCTATAAGTTCTCTGTCATGAAAATGTGCAGTGGTCACTAGTTTTTCTGTGAAAAGTGGCAAAAAAGTTGCACAGACCAGATATAAAAGAAATCACAGGACAATTCAACCCTGCCCTAGATCACTACATATGACAATTGTATTAAGGTCGGTGCGACTTTTAATACAATTGTCGCATGGCCCATCACTGCTCCGCGACATTCAATCAGTGCAGTTCAGCGGGCCACTTTCCCCGAAACTTTTTTGATCTTAAGATAACAAAAACCAAGTTCCCTTTTGAATAATGCCCCTCATTGTATCTAAAGACTAAATAATGCTGTGTTACTGTATGCATCCTCTTACAGCACATAAACAGGTATTAGGTTTATAGGTACAAGGCCATGTTGCGGGTAAGGCAAGATGTGTTTACAGACCCTGTACAGCTGCACATAGTGTCTCCTGAGTGTCTACATAAGGCAAAGTTTCAACTTATTTTTTTTCTGGCCCAATAAAAAATGCAACAAAGGATACCAGAAAAAAATGCCACAACATTTTCCTTCGTTTGGCGTTTTTTCTTCCGTTTTTTTTTGACATTTTTGCCCTTGAGTTGAAATTGCATTTTTGGCCCCTTTGTCGTTTTTTTCAAAATGTATTGGGTAACAAAATTATTATTTAAAAAAAAAAAAAAAGGATGCGGTAGGGATGTAAAAATATGTATTTAACACAGGAATTTTCCTGCAGCAGCCCTGTGTGTGTAGAGAGATTTGGAGGGGGGCCAAGCGCACAGACGTAACTGACGCGCGGCCCACCTCCAAATCTTATTGCACACACAGGGCTGCGGCGGGGAAAGCCCTGTATATCTGTTCATAGTGCATGTGTAGCATATTGCCCCAAGCATCAAATACGCTCTGTATGCCTGTGTGACCCTACCCTAAAAAGATATTTCTGCAAGGTCAAGGGCTTTAATATACCTGTGATGCCTACCTGTCACTATGTTTGGTCTGTCTGATGCTGGTACATGTTTTAATTGCAGGGAACAAATGCATGGCTCACTACACTTATGTCCAGGAAATAAAACCTAGTATTACATGTTAATGTGTATGTCATGCTATGGTATATTGGAATACCTTTTTTAATCTCACTCATGGCGTAAAGACAAAATGTGATGTGAATGTCTACTAAATTACAAAGCCCTCTCCACAGACAGCTTGTAATTACCTGTTAGTTTAAAGAGGACTTTTGGCCAACCCTGAAAAAATTACATATCAGGAAATAGCTTAAAGGGGTACTCTGCCCCTAGACATGCTATCCCCTATCCAAAGGATCATGTCTGATCACGGGGTCCCAGCGGCCAGACCAGCGCTCCGGCATTTATGGTCACTGAAGCCTGGGTCTTCCGTGATCATGAAGTCAGGCCACATCCCCTCTATTCATGTCTATGGGAGAGGGCGTGATGGCTAGTACACAGCTGTCAGGCCTTCTCCCTTAGACATTAATAGAGGGGGCGTGGCAGCTGTGATGGCCAGTCATCCGGCACAGAGCAGATGTCGCTCTGTTCACCGGATCACTGGGGTGCCGCGGAAGAGATCGCGGGGGTCCCCAGTGGCTGGATAGGGGATAACATTTCTAGTGGCGGAGTACCCCTTTAAGGTTCTTTGACCACACAACTTTTTACAGTTTCTTGTTAGGCCCTCCTTTTCCTGAGATATGTGAGTTTATAGTTTATCTGACAATTCAGGGAACTGTCATTTGTGTGTGAACTTAATTTTAATAATGGGATGGAATAATAGGTGTTTCATAAATACTGATTTCCCAATATAATAATATGATATCCCTCTCTGTAGCCAGAAGTGCTCTCTGACAATAATCTGCCAGGTTATGAGGAAATTTCAGTTTTATATTCTTAAAAAGAATCAACAATAGCAATATGCTTTAACCACTGCATGTTTCGCCTGTTATGGTTTTATATTTATAAATGTGTATACAGAATTAACAAAGGGAATATTTACCCGAGACCTCAATTCAATATCCTAAAAAAACAGTCACAAGTCTCACAAAGCTATATCGCAAAATCATTTTTAGCTGGTTTATTTGTTCAAGCAATTTATGTAACAGCTGTTCAGTTACTGTCATTTTTTTCTGCCGAAATACCAAAATAAAAAAAGACAGGAAATAAATGATCATTTGCTAAAACTGCGATAATATGTTGTTTGTGCTTGTCAGCTTTTTTTAGAATACGTTCCCTGTGGTTACACATAGAAGAAGGTTATTTAAAGTTATTTACACATAGGAAAAAAAATGTGAACACAGCAATAAATGTTTAGTCCTTAAACAAGGGAGCATTATTCATACACATTAGACATTAAAAAAAGGATTAAAGTCTAGGCACAGCATAGGGCAATACAATTTAGTAACATTAGGAGCTGTGGGAAGATAGATTTAGCCAGCAATGACTTTGTAAAATAATAATTTTAGAAATGGAGTAATCTACAGTATGTTAGAAGACACAGGAGGCTGGCACAGATAAGAGGATACACATAAAGTCACTTCCTCTGGCAGGCAACAAAAATGAAAAATATTAAAAATGGATTTTCTATAACAAAGTGGGTTAGAGTTACTTTCCCATCTGCTCTCAGGTATATTATTGCAATTTCTAGTTTAGAATGCCCCATATCATGTTGGGTAATATAGAGTGTGCGGTTATTCAGAAAAGTGGGGGCTCCTCATAAGGCACTGTTCACTCTTTGCAATTTTTTGGGCTTGTTTCGTTTAGTCCAGTGAGTAGCGTGTTTCCCTCAGGCATGGTAGGTAAACGCATGAGGGAAACTAATGCTGGAACTGGTCCTATTGTTCTCCAGCTGACATGCCGAACTTATCTAGAAACCGTATAGGAAAAAGTCTCCCGCTGTGTTTTCCTTTCCAACTCTATGAATGATCTGGTGTTGTACCCCTAGAAGTTTTTGGAGCGGTGAAGACGATGCCGGGTTCTGCCTCATGGAGTTTCTATCACAAAGTGGTTTTATCTGGAATTCCATATAAGATAATGAAATGAAGACTGTGGTACAAGGAGGAGGGAGGTATCCAGGACCACCGATTCAACCCCAACTTATTAGTTTAAAATTGAAATTAAGCCAGTGCAACCATGCAGGAGGGCAACTATGCTTGACCGCAAAGTTTTCTGAGTTTATGTCTGTGTTGCCTGATGTTGCTAGAGAGCTTGAATGAAGCCACTAACTGGGTGACCAGACTGGTAATAACCAAGGAGAGAACTGGAATTAAAAATGTTTTACATACGTTAAAATGTTTAAAAACATGGCCAACAGAGTTCACACACAATTTTTAAAATTCTCCAATGTGTTTCAGACAAAAAAAATGTCCTTGATCACAGTACAAACGTCACCACATAGACGCACCACTCTTCCTCTGCACATGTTTTGATAAATCTCCCCCTTAGAGTATGTTCAAACTAAATAACTTGAGGCAGATTCCACACAGATTTTCAAGCCGATTTTGCCTCAAAATGTGCAAGAAATTCACACAGAATCCGAGCCCTATGGATTTCAATGGGAAAGCGATGACCATGTGCAAGTCCACTTCACAAAAAGATATGTCAATTCTTAAAGTGTGTTATCCAGGATGAGAAAACCAAAACTAATTTCATCTAAAGACAGCACCATGCCTGTCCTAAGGTTCTGTGTGATATTGCAACTCTGTAACATCCAAGTGAATGTAGCCAATTTGCAATACCACATGCAACCTGAGGACAGGGGTAGTGCTGTTCAATTAGCTCTGTTTTTCTTTTGGATAATCCCCTTAATAAGGATGCTGTGTGTAATTATGCCACTTGGAAACTGCTCTTCAAATTTACTTTGACTAGGATTTACGAGGAACTGGCAAAGGTTTTATGAGGATTTTTAGCAAAGAAATTTTAATCATCCATTTATTCAGTGTGAATATACCCTTAGATCAGGCTTATAGCCACCAATGTATAAACAAACAATCTGAGTCATGGTCCCTGTAATCTCCTGCTGGTGTCTGAAACAACAATCAAGTAAACCTTAACTACAATAAAAAAAAAAATTGGGGGGTGGGAAAGTATTTAGATCTAGGGCTCCATACAGGAGATCGAGGGGGGCAGTGGCATAGCTATAGAGGTCGCAGAAGTCGCCATGGCGACCGGGCTCCTGCGCCAGGGGGGCCCGCAGACATTCCCATCTGGCAGCAGCAGAGACCAGATAAGGGCAGGGCAAGGACAGCGCAGCACATAATGCCCTGACTGTCCACCCCTGCTTTGCCCTGTTTTGTAAAAAAAAAAAAAAAAAAAAGTGGCCATGGCAGCTCTGCCCCTTCTCTGGTGGCACTGAAGGGGGCCGGGGCAGGGACACTGCCGCTTTAAGAGCAGCAGACGTCGCAAGCATGCACGGTCCCTGCCCCAGCTGCGCAGGAGGAGCAAGACATCCTGCCGCCGCCTACAGCTGCTGCATCTTCTCCTCAAGGTGAGGAGGTGGACAGAGGGTCAGAGGTGAGAATGGCTGCGCCGGGCGCGGCGGGGGGAGCATTTGCTGGATAGAAAAGGAGGACGGGGGGGGGGGGAGAGGGGCTGGGTGGAGGAGGATAGAGAAAGGTGGGGGGGTTGTAAAAGGAATATGGAGGAGGACAGAGAAAGGGGGGGTTGTAAAAGGAATATGGAGGAGGACAGAGAAAGGGGAGGTTGTAAAAGGAATATGGAGGAGGACAGAGGGGGGTTGGAAAAGGAGCATGGAGGAGGACAGGGGGGTCTGAAAACTAAAGGGTCTGGAGGAGGACTAAGGAGTCTGGGAACTTAGCGCTTGTCCACACTGCGGGCATTCTGCTGCAGAAATCTGCTTGCAGCAGAGTCCTATTGTTTTCAATGGGATTCTGCTGCTCTGTGCATACTATGGTGTCACTGCAGCGGAATTCTGCTGACGGAAATCTGCCCAAAGAATGAACGTATTTATTCTGCCAGATTGCGTTGCTATCTAAGACGGTGCACATCCTGTGGTCCTAATGCTGATACTTTGGCAGTGCCTGCTGAAAGTGAACATTCTGCTGACTAAATGTCTGCAGTGCGGACAAGCCAATAAGGGTCTAAAGGAGAGGAAAGATGGGTCTGGGGGGACTTAGAGGGTCATTTTCAGGGTTATGATGTCTGGCGAGGTATATTTAGGGGGCACATTTTGTGGTGGCAGGGTTATATTTAGGAGGCGCAGTGTGTGGCAGGATTATATTTTAGGGGGTGCAGTGTTTGACAGGGTTATAAAAATTATTGTTGTCATACAGAGAAAGAGGATCTGCTGACAAAGTGAGGATCCACTAATTTCCTAACATCAGACTCGGCAGAGGAAGATGTAGCAGGAAGAAGACCTGGCTTCTAGACCAGATGAAGAAGAAAAGAAAAGGAAAGACAACAGAGAAGACGTCTCCTGTGAGTCAAATCATTGTTTAGTCTGTCTGTTTCCCATCATTGTTGTAGTCACTTTAAGATTTGCAGAGTTATTTGTCACACTATACCCCAATCTGTGGCTCTCCAGCTGTTACAAAACTACAACTCCCATAATGTCTGAAGCTCTCCAGGCATGATTGGAGTTGTAGCTTTGCCACAGCTGGAGAGCCACTTGAACCAAGCTGATTTTAGACTATGCAGCCCATTTTATTTTTGTGGGGGTTCCGACTGCTGGGACCCCCACCCAAAAGACATGGGCTGCATAGTCTAATATGCTCGAGCCTATTTTTGGTCCCAGTCCGGCTCTGCTTTCCACATTAAATGAATGGAGAGGAGGAGGAGCAGGGCACACACACGAGCCCCATCCAGGAACTACTTCCCTTCCTCCTCTAGAGTGTTGTGTGCCCTGCACTTGAGAAGTCAACTGACATGCCTCTTCGTCCAAACCACTATCCTGGCCAGCCCGCAGCAGCCGGAATGGCCGCTTTATCCCTTAAAGGGAACCATTCAGCACATTTTAGCATATATAATGCTTGGCAATAAGTTATATATGCTAAAATCATTACCCTCACCTTCCCCTGGGGAAGTTTGTGCCCCCAGGGATGGTAAAGATATTAAGTTGTAAAGTCCCCCTGGGCCGCCCGGCAAGTAGTCCCCTGGGCGGGGACTTTCACTTACCAGCTCCGTTGGCTTCGGCCGTGGCCCCGCCCCAACGGATTGAATGACGGCTCGCGTCACTGCTCTGTCTGCTTAGGGAACAGAGTGGTGACGCAAGCAGTCATTCAAGCCGTCGGGGCAGGGCCACAGCTGCAACAAACAGAGCTGGTAAGTGAAAGTCCCTGCCCAAGGGACTACTTGCCATGCAGCCTGGGGGGACTTTACAACCTAATATCTTTACCATCCCTGGGAGCACAAACGTCCCCCGATGATGGTGAGGGTAATGATTTTAGCATGTATAACACAATGCCAAGCATTATATATGCTAAAATATGCATATTGGTTCCCTTTAAATATACGGCGCTGCAGCATGTCACTTTGCGCTCAGTGCCGTGCATTTAAGGCTCGGCTATAAAGAGAGCACAGGAGCTTTAAGGTTAGTAGGGGGCCCAGGGCAATTTTTTGCATCAGGTCCCTGTGGTTTCTAGCTAAGCCCCTGGCGGGGGGGGGGGGGGGGGTAGGAAATAAGGAAATCCTGCTGCAGTTTCTTCCTTCGAAGCTCACACGGCACTTTACAAACCATCTGCACCGATAAACACCTTCTACCACCATATGCTGTCTATACAGTACTACTGTATATCGTATAAATAATCAGTCCAGCAGAGTGCCAGGCATGTTGAGCCCAGTCCACTTTTTCTTGCACTATGTTATGGCATACTGTAGCTGGAAAGAACCCAGCTCTGGGCCTGCCTCTAAAATGGAGAGAATAAAGGTATAGCTATGCACCACAGAGGGTGCTCTCAGGGGCTCAATAACAGCAGCATCTTGTCATCACTTTAAAGGACAACTGCAGCGGAATTACACTTATCCCCTATCCACAGAATAGGGGATAAGTGTTTGATCGTGGGGGGTCCGACCGCTGGGACCCCCCTCGATCTCCCTAGTGGGGCGCCAGCATTAGCGCCCATGGTGACGAAGCGTCGACCTAGAGGTCAACGGTGACGCCCAGTCTCCTCTCCGTCCCCATACAGTTCTATGAGGGATGCGGGGAGGCACAAATGCTGCCCCGCCTCTCCCATAGAGATGTATGGAGGAGGCGTGCCGGCCGCAACGTCATGCTGCGGCTGGCACGCCCCCTGCACGGGAGAGCCGCGGCCCTGTACAGGAGATCGCCAGGGGCCCCAGCGTTCGGACCCCCCACGATCAAACACTTATCCCCTATCTTGAGGATAGGGGATAAGTGTTTGTACTGCTGCAGATGTCCTTTAAAGGTTTATTGCAACAGAATTTAATGGTTTTTACATTTTATGGCTTCCAAAATTACAGTTATGCTTCAAACCCTATGGCGGATCCATAGGTAGGTAAGAAGTCACATAATAAGTACCAGTCACTTACTGCATACACTGTAGTGTTATCTGATTAAAGCAGGTCATCTTCAAAGACTGAGTAACTGGGCAAGGAAGCAAACTAGTGTATCACACCATCAAGAGACCTAAAACAACTTTAAAGGTGTTACAAACTGCTTCAAAGAGATAGGAGAGGCTGTTTATGAAACTGTTGTTCAGGTGCTTCACTTTTGGAGGGTGGCACAGAGATGTGACATCCTGGCTATATTTGTCAAAGGTTATGTGGGATATGCCACATGTTCCTACAGACTATTATCTCTACAGTCATTATACAGGTCTCAGGAAAACATTTCTAAGGCTGATTTCTATGTGTTCAGCTCTTCTTGAGAGCTGTGTATATGAACTATGGTAGGTAAACAAATGCAGCTACACCCATAACCATTGTCACCAATATTGACTATCTGGGTCTACAATCCGATATAAAAAATTTTCACCCCTAAGGACAACAGCTTTTTATTTATAAATTTTTTTCACTTTCATTTTTTCCTTCTCCCTTTCTAAAAATCATAACAGTTTCAATTTTCCACCTAAAGACTCATATGAGGGCTTGATGTTTGCACCTCCGATTGTATTTTCTGTAAATGCAATAGTAAAAAGATCGACCACACCTTTGCGACAGACTACACCCCTTTTTCAGCTTTTCACAATGCAATGTCGGGTTATCTGGATTTTCCTGGCGCATTTCCACACAAATTCTACGGTGAACCCAAAAAATAAATAAAAATAATAATTTGTGAGGTAAAATAAAAATAAAAAATGTATGCAAATTTTAAGGGCGTCCATTTCTATGCGGTGCACTTTTCAGTAAAAATCATACATTATATTTATTCTGTAGGTCCATATGAATAAAATGATAACCAATTTATATGGGTTTTGTTTTATTTATATACTTCTAATTGCTCCGCGATGTCTGTGAGTAAACTGTGCAGGTGCACGGCGACTCAAAGGTCTGTGTGGCTGCTCGTAGCAACGGATTGCTGCTAAGAACAGGACAGGGGGGAAAACAGCTGGAGTCACACTATAGGGCCGGGTCATCGGCGGATTTGCAGCGTAAAACATGCTGCAGATCTGTTACGCGAGGCCGTACCCGAAATGTCTATGCTGTGTGCCTAATCTCTAGTAACACAATTATCTAATTTCGGGTTAGCCAGATTTTCCTGGCGCACACTGTTGCACACAGGCAAAGACATGTCCCAGGCACTTTGCGGCAAAATAACTTAGAATAACCCAACAAAAACTAGTCAGTTTTGGCTTAGTAAATGAGGGCCATAATGATAGTCTTTAGGAGGAAAACTCACCAGAAGTCTTTTTAAACAGACTGCATAGTGTGAAGTGAAGTTAATGAACATATGAATGAATTTATTAAAAAGAATCCCGTCCTCAATCTTATAGAAAAATAAATGAATAAGTAAAAGAGCATTATATCCATGTAGTAAAACAAAAGTATTTGATTTTGCTGTCATTATGAATTACTTGTTCTTACCTTTTTTATCGCAGTAAAAAAATGATTATATATGTAATTCACTAGGTCATGCATCTCTTTTTATGCATCTAGCTTCTGTAATTTGCTCACAAATCCCTCTGTTCTGGTGCTCACTCATTTTAACATCCACTGTTCAGGAAGTGGTATGTCCGAGGCAAGCACTCACCATGCATTCACTTCCTCCTGAGTCTGCTGTGCTGTACTGGGTCTCTTCATCCAATCACTGAAGGCTGCTCTGTAACCCCATCTCTCTGTTTTCCTGCTGCAGTCTGATAGGCAGAACAGAAGTGAGCACAGATGAGTGCTTACTGGACTTTGTCCTAGCCTATGCTTCAGCTGGGACAAAGATGATGCTGCAGCTGGACAGGATTATGTTCTGGATGGTATGGGAATCCCTAGTGGTCTTTTTCAAGTTTGTTATTAAGCATGTGCATTTTTAAAAAATTTGGAGAATTTTACTCCAACTTTCTTCAACATACATTTCAAACCACTGTGCTCAAATTAGGAGCATTTTACTCCCCTTTAAATTCCTTCTACTCACTTCAACTTTATGTAAAATGTGGTGTGATAAAATGAAATGCATATATGTTTTTGCTGTATCATTCTTTCAGTTCAAAAATATAAAATATGAAAATAAGGTACACCACCTGCGCTCTCCGTTGACATATACATTATTTTTTGCCAGCCTACTTTATTCTTCCTTATGTGCATGTAAATTAATTTTCACACTTTAATATACGGTACTACTAAATCAAGATAGCAGTCAGTTATAAGAAGTGACGATAAAGTGTGAGCTCAATGTGTAAACTGCTAGCATGCCACCTTATAGCAACACCCTTCAGAAGAATTACTGACAGAAAGTGCACTGTATGTAGTATGAAAACGTAACTTCTGTTAACTAAACCCCAAATAAGCACTTGAGTGTATATAAATGATTGAAATTACTCAAAAAAATCTGTTTCATTCAACCCAATTTACTGTACACTATTAGTCTGGGCTAAAATAGTTAAAAGCAATGTTTGATTATTTTAACAAAGATTACCCTACTCTGTTACATTACCGTATTGAATAAAATTGTATTGTATAAAGATGCCCTAATATGGGTAAATTGACAGTGGCAGAAACGTTGTGGATTTTGCAGTTCTGCAAAAGTAAAATCCACAGCAGGCAAGTGAATTATATTTTATTATTTTTTTTATCCAAATCCTGCAGATTTAGGTCCCATGCACACTACAGAAAATTCAATAAGGATTTTTCTTGTGGAATTCCATCAGCAGATTTGCGCCGTCCTGAATCAGGGTTAATTTTGGGTGGAATTTCCCATGGAAATTAACCCCTGCAATTCAATTGATCATATGCTATTGAAATCAATGGGATTCTTCTTCAAGCAAATTTCACTCAGAATTAACTCAGGGCAGGGTAGTGTGCATGGCCCTTAGGCTATGTTCAGACGGCGGAATTTCTGCAAAATTTCTGTTATGCAAAGGCTGCTGAAAGGAATTGCAGTAAAACTCTATAGGGGAGATTTACCAAAACCTGTCCAGAGGAAAAGTTGCTGAGTTGCCCTATTTTCTCAAAACAAAGAATTCCGCTAAATTTCAAAGCCACGTTAAATTTTGTGGAATTCTGTGGCAGAATCCCATTAAAGTCAAGACTGGTCTTTAAATTTAGTGGAATGCTGAATTTCCGCGGCTGTGTGAATGGGACAGCGGATCCCATTAAAGTCTATGGGCAGTAAATTTCAGCGGAATTTCCGCTAAATTCTTTGGTCAAATTCTGTGCAGATATTCCGCCTTCTGAACATATTCTTGTGAAAGCATGGCCCCATTCGTTTACCAATTTCACAGCCATTGGTAAACATATGGGGATGGGGTTTTAGATACCTGGATTCAACAGCATGTAAGAACACAGCCTTATTTGGTGCAAAAATATACAAGCAGTATGGATTTTAACACCTTAGACCTATTTCAGGTGGAGGAGTATTTAAAAAATAGTAGTAAAAAAAAAAAAAAAACAATATACCGTAATCATTTTGTATTTCTGTAACTGTTTTGACACAAATAATAAAGTCATAGTTGTTAAACCTCCAAAACAAAATACAATAAAAATAATTCAAAAGTTATTAAACTAAAATTGGTATCTATGAAAAAAAGTCATTCAAAAATAAGCCCTCTGTGAACTGAAAAATAGAAATGTTAAAGGGGGTACTCCAGTGGAAATTATTATTATTTTTTTTTAATCAACTGATGCCAGAACGTTCAGATTTGTAAATTACTTCTATTAAAAAATCTTAATCCTTTCAGTACTTATTAGCTGCTAAATACTTCAGAGGAAATTATTTTCCTTTTGGAACACAGAGCTCTCTGCTGACATCACGAGCACAGTGCTCTCTGCTGACATCTCTGTCCATTTTAGGAACTGTCCAGAGTAGGAGAAAATCCCCATATCAAACATATGCTGCTCTGGACAGTTCCTAAAATGGACAGAGATGTCAGTAGAGAGCACTGTGCTCGTGATTTAGCACAGAGCACTGTGTTCCAAATTGAAAAGAATTTCCTCTGTAGTATTCAGCAGCTAATAAGTACTGGAAGGATTAAGATTTTTTAATAGAAGTAATTTACAAATCTGTTTAACTTTCTGGCACCAGTTGATTAAAAAAAAAAGTTTTCCACCGGAGTACCCCTTTAAAAGGTCTTGAAATTATACTTCAACAAATTATTATTTTTCTATATTTCTTTTGTAAAAATAAACTTTTTATTGTGTAAAACAAACAAACCTACATAACTTTTATATTGCCATATTTATACTACTTCATGAACAGTGTGAATTTAATGTGCACCTGTGTGACATATACTGTAAGTTTGTCTCACTTAAAATGCTCTTCTTTCCTAGCTAGTTCTAGCTATAGGTTTTTGTCTAAACACTCAGACCCAGACCGATCAAAACTGTGGATACGTCTCTACAACATGTCAAGTTTTTAATGTGACAATGCCCATTTAAAGTACAAAAAATCCTAACAAAACATACATGTGAATAGTGCTTAACCCCTTTGGGACGGAGGGTTTTTCCACTTTCATTTTTTTCTAGTCACATTTTAAAAATCATAACCCTTTCAATTTTGCCCCTACAGAGCCATATGATGACTTTTTTTTTGCGCCACCAATTCTACTTTGTCATGACATCCGTCATTTTACCCAAAAATCTACTGGAAAACTAAAAAAAGATCATTGTGCGACATAATTGAAGAAAAAATTGAATTTCGGAACTCTTGGGGGCTTTCGTTTCTACGAAGTACATTTTTCGGTAAAAATGACACCTTATCTTTATTCTGTAGGTCCATACGATTAAAATGATACCCTACTTATATAGGTTTGATTTTGGCGTACTTCTGGAAAAAATCATAACTACATGCACGAAAATTAATACATTTAAAAATGTCCTTTTTGACCCCTATAACTTTTTTATTTTTCCGCATACTGGGATATATGAGGGCTAATTTTTTGCAGTGTTAGCTGAAGTTTTTATCGGTACTATTTTTGTTTTGATCTGACTTTTTGATCACTTTTATTCATTTTTATTCATTTTTTATGGTATAAAAAGTGACCAAAAATATGCTATTTTGGACATTGGAATTTTTTTACGGTTTAATTAATGATATCTTTTTATAGTTCAGACATTTACGCACGTGGCAATACTACATATGTTTATATTTATTTTTATTTACATAGTTTTTTTTATGGGAAAAGGGGGGTGATTCAGACTTTTATTAAGGAAGGGGTTAAATCACATTTATTAACTTTTTTTTTTACACTTTTTTTTTTTTGCAATGTTATAGCTCCCAAGTATCCCCCCCCCCCCCCCCCGTACCCCCGTCCCCAACAGGTTAAAGGAAAACTCTGGTGCCAGAAAGTTAAACAGATTTGTAAATGAATTCCATTTAAAAAATCTTATCCCTTCCAGTACTAATCAGCTGCTGTATACTACAGATAAACTACAGAGAAATTTGTGAAGTTCTTTCCAGTCTGACTACAGTGTTCACTACTGACACCTCTGTCCTTGTCAGGAACTGTCCACGGACAAAGGTATCAGCAGAGAGCACTGTTGTCAGACTGAAAAGAACTACACAATTTTCTCTGTAGTGTACAGCAGCTGATAAGTACTAGAAGGATTAAGATTTTGAAATAGCAGTATTTTCCAAAACTTTCTGGCACCAGTTGATTTGAACACATTTGTTTTCCACTTGTGTCCACCGGAGTTCCCCTTTAAGTAATGTTGCCAAGTTTTGTATTCAGCAATGTTCAGAAGCCCCATTGAGAATAAATAAAGTAGTGAAGTGGTTTTTTACATAAATGTTCAGGAAGGGGTTTATTAAAATAAATTAATTAAAAAAAACACACACTAACCTTCCTCGCTCCCGTCTCGCCACCAGTATCATGGAGCTCTGGTTCCTATTGTGCGCTGCTATTGAGTTCAGGGACATGAGGTCACACACCTCCTTAGACAATCAGCGGCTGCAGTGACATCCCGCCTCAGCTGCTGATTGGCTGAGCAAGCATGTGATGTCACTTCCCCAAACTGGAAAGTACCACAGGGCTTGTACAGGGCCATGGATTATACAAATTCCCGATTAGTTTTTTTTAAACTCTCAGCATGTGTGCTGGAGTATGGGTAGGAGTTTTATATTTTGTTTTTTAATGGGAAGGTAAAGATAGAATACCACTTTAATAAGTTTGGCTGGCCATGCCTAATTGGACTGAAATTTTAGGTCAGCTATTAACTAATGCAGATTACAGATATAATTTACAGCAATCACTGCTATAATCTGCAGTTAATCTGCTGGGCTGTTGGAGGCTATTTTCACATAAATAGGCAAGCATGGTGCAGAGAGTTATAATTTTTGCTCAAATGTTAGCTTGCGCAAAAACTAGTGACTTTTTTTACACCAGAAAACTGCCTTCAAACCTTCATAAATCCACCCCCCCCCCCAAAGTGTACCTGTCATAGTGCCAAAAAAAAGTGATGTTACTCAGTACCTAATCCTGATCATGTACATATAATTTTTATGTGTCTAGGACTTATATATCTCTAACAAATAGCATTTATATGTTGCTCACTTGCTTTGTGTTCTTGCCCTGTGGAGGGGACTTGTCCATCTCTCCCTCACTGTGGATCACTCATCTGCTCTAAATCTGGGCAGTCTGCAAATCACTGCACAGTAGTTTTTATGCATACATTTTCTATCTGTAAAGCTGGATGCTAATCAACATAGCTGTCACTATGTGTGTAATTCAGCTTTCACAGACTCCTGAATGTCTGATCAGCTTCTTTGTCATTCAGGAGTCAGAGAAAGCTTTGGCTGTTCAAGCATGCTGGGAGTTGAAGTTTTGCAACAGCTGGAGTTGCAGTATTTGTAAAGCACTGTGATAGAGCAGTGTCGCCTTTAGCTGGTGCAAAACTACAACTCCCAGCATCCCCACACATTCTTTGTCAGTAGTTATGCAAGAGCTGGAGGCACACAGCTGGAGAATACACAGCTCTAACACAGAGTTTTACAAAGATTGTACCCCCAGCTGTTGCTACACTACAACTCCCATCATGGGAGTTGTAGTTTAGAAACAGCTGAAGGCTGTAGTGGTGCAATGGTGATCTCCTATACTGGATACCAACACACTTTATGGCCGGCATTCAGTATGCTGCAAAATACAGAGTAGTCTGTCTGCATAAAGATAGATGACCCCTAGTGGCAGCTATTTTAACCCCTTAAGGACCACAGGTTTTTCCATTTTTGCCCCTTTAATTTTTTCCTCCTCACCTTTTCAAAATCATAACCCAAAAATTCAACCCAAAAATCTACGGCGAAATGGAAAAAAAAAATCATTGTGCGACGAAATTGAAAAAACAAATGCCATTTTGTAAATTTTTATTTTTCTCCGTATGGGACGATATGAGGACTCACTTTTTGCTCCGTGATCTGAAGTTTTTAGCGGTACTATTTTTGTATTGATCAGACTTTTTGATCGCTTTTTATTCATTTTTTCATGATAAAAGTGACCAAAAATATGCTATTTTGGACTTTGGAATTTTTTGGGGCGCGTACGCCATTGACCCTGCGGATTAATTAATGATATTTTATTATAGTTTGGAAATTTATGCACGCGGCGATACCACATATGTTTATATGTATTTTTATTTACATGGGGTTTTTTTTTTATGGGAAAAGGGGGGTGATTTGAACTTTTATTAGGGAAAGGGTTAAATCACATTTATTAATTTTTTTTTTTGACACTTTTTTTTTTTTTTTTGCAATGTTATATAGGGGGCTATAACACTGCATACACTGATTGCCAGCACTGTTCACTGCAAAGCCATAGTTTTGCATTGATCAGTGTTATCGGCAGTCGATTGCTCAAGCCTGAATCTCAGGCTTGGAGCTATCAATCGCCGATCGGATGTGCCGGAGAAAGGTGAGAAACCCTCTGCTCGCATCCTAGTTGATCAGGACACCACATTTTCACTGCGGTGGTCCTGATCAGCCCCGCTGAAAAGGACGGGAAGGTTTTACTTTTATTTTAGATGTAGTGTTCAACTTTGAACACCGCATCTAAAAGGGTTGGTAGCCCCGCCTTCAGTTAAATGCTGGGACTGACCCGATATGCCGGGACCGTCACCGGGTGACTGTGGGTTATTGCGGGAGCCGGCCACAGACGTAAATATACGTCCATACGTCCATGGTCGTTAAGGGGTTAATTTTTTATTTTTAAAAATGTAAAATTTTTTATGTATATTGAAAAAAAGTAATCTTATCAGTAGTACTACAAAATAGTAGTAATGACATCACCAGGGGGCCTGAGGGAAACGCGTACGGGCATGAAACAGGTCTCCGTTGCCCAGGTGAGACCTCCTTGCTAATCTCCGCTCTCCACTGCACATCGGGAAGTAACTCTTGTGAAATCGTGATGTTTCTGGCATATTTTCTTCTTGTGGATTATTGTTTTACACACCGCTAATACGAGATCACCTTGTGTAGACAGAGTGTTTGTTGCATAGCCTCCATATGGCATATGTAACCAACGGGCATTGCCAAGTCTTTATTCCTCACATTCCATTAATATTGATAAGTGGACTGTAATCTGTGGTTTTAACTATTAGTGGAACTAATTTTAATGGATATTAATACATGTGATGTTTTACAATATACGGTACACTAGTAGGGAGGTTCAAAGATAAGGGGTTTTATACCTCGTGATCCCAGAGAGAATCAGTCTGTGAGACTTAGAGTTTGGTATGGGAGTCCTAATCTAGGACATGGGTTGGTAAGCCAAACACAGAATTCAGTAAAAAGCTGTCATTTTCCAGTAAATGTGGTAGCAGCCCTTTAAAAGTTTGTTCTAAGCACTAAACACATCATGAAGCATTATTGTGCGTTGGCAAACCATTTATATTAGAGGGGCACTTGCAGCAGCAACAGCCAAGGGAGCTATTCACTGTATTGGAGAGTGTCATGCATCTGTGACCATCTCTGTTTTCCATACAGGAGGTATGTGCTGGGCACTGTGTAGGGCACTGTGCTGCCCTGAATACATAACCAGTACTAGAGTTAAGTAAAAGTCCATGCAGTACACAGATTAAAAAAAAAAAGTCAAGTTAAGGACAAAAGATTGAGCACTTTTCACCTGTCACTGCCACAAAATGTATTGTAAAAAGGCTTCATATTCTTAATCCCAAAGACTACTCCCATAACCTATCATACTCTCTTTCCATCCTCACTCCAGATCTACACATGAAGGTCCACTGCTCAACGAACCACATTCTCTCTGCCTCTGTCAACTCTGCCTCTACATCCAAAGCAAACCAAGAGGATATAGCAAAAGGGTTTCAAATCAGGAAGCAAGTTAGAAATAGCTCGGATTCACGCTCAATCCAAATTATTTCAATAAAGCCCTCTCCTAAAATAAGATTGAGGGGCAAGCCGAGGAGTGAAGCACAAAACCACATATGTCTCCAAGCTATATCACCCAATCGGTGGGTGTCTAAGCGCTTAGACCTGGACCAATTAAAGGGGTATTCCGCCCCTAGACATTTTATCCCCTATCCAAAGGATAGGGGATAAGATGTCAGATCGCCGCGGTCCCGCTGTTCGCTCTGCACGTAATGACGGGCGGTACAGGGGCCGTCACGGCTCCGCCCCTCGTGATGTCACGGCCCGCCCCTTTCAATACAAGTCTATGGGAGGGGGCGTGGCGGTCGTCACGCCCCCTCCCATAGACTTGCATTAAGGGGACGGGCCGTGATGTCACGAGGGGCGGCACCATGACGTCACGCGGCTCCGTCCCCCGTATCGCCCGTCATTACGCACAGAGCAAACTTGCTCTGTGCTATAATGATAGCGCTGTGCCGCAGCGGGGATCCCGGGGGTCCCCAGCAGTGGGACCGCGGCGATCTGACATCTTATCCCCTACCCTTTGGATAGGGGATAAAATTTCTAGCGGCGGACTACCCCTTTAAGTCTTTTGATATGTCTGTGTGGCATGTTAAGTTTTAAGTGACATGAGATTTTTCCTATTGACTTCATTGGTGAAATAAAAAAAAATATATATATTATTGTTATCCACAACTCAGCTTTGCCCGGGACAAATAACTAAACACTACCATATGTTGTCGTGCAAATTACACTACTCGAGCATCATACTGGAAACCATATTGGACAACATAACATCTGACGATATCCTGCAGGGCTTGCTGACTGCGACTAAACACCTTCCCTCAGCATTTTACTGGGAGATGGACTATAAAATGACACACATGGCATATATCTCACCACACAGGGGTTTTCTCATTGGCAACACCACGGACCATTCATGCCCAAAATGCGGAGACCCTCATGCCCACCTCTTGCACTGCTTTTAATCCTGCCCTTCTATTAGGCCCTTCTGGGAGCAGGTTCGGGTGTACATGGCCTCTATTCTCCGCCTGACTTGCCTTCTTACCCCTATTGGTGTATATTTAGCATTCCTCCAAATTCTTCCTTGTTGAGACTGATCCATGAAAAACTACTATTTCTATATCTCTGCAGCCGCCTTAAAATTCATACTTCACTGCTGGATATCTGACTCACTCCCCTCTATCTGTTTTCTGCTTGAAAAACTCATTTTCTTTTCTGTATGGACTGGATAGAATCTTCCCTGCTCAAGGAGAAATGGGTAAAACATTTTTACCGTGCATGGACCAGATTCCTACACTTATTTCCTGCAAGCATCAGACAAAAATTGAAGGACTGCTTCAGGCTTACCACTTGATATCTAGAACAGACTATAGGCAGGAAAGATCCACTAAATCTTGATAAATACCACTCATCCCCCTGAGTATTTTGTACTCAGGTTTCTAATGCTCCGGGTGCCCAGACTTGTCACCCTCCATCCTTCCCTTCGGTTTGCTCCAGTTATTCTGGGTTCGTCTTCTGGACTTAAGGACTTGTCGGATGTCTATTTGCTATGCTTGTTTTTGATACTGTTCCAGCTAAACCCTTCCCTACACCCTTCCCTTCCTTTAATTGCTTTCTTACATTTGAAAAAATGTTCAGTAAAAACATTTTTTTTAAAAGCGTTACTGTCATTTGAACAAATATTTGACATGTTGTCCAGACATCAAGAGGAAAATAGGGAAAAGTTCAGTCTTTATTATTCTGTTTATTCCAACAGCAACATACAAAAATAACAGCTGTATATTATATTATATATATTTTGTAATTCTCTCCATATTAAAATTGGACTAGGTCACACTCCAGAGACCAACTGCGATCATGAGTTACAGCCATGTGAAGTAAGCGACAGAACACATCTCACCCTAAAGCTGCCACTAACCTATCAGTACAGACAGGTAGTGCAGATGACAGACTTACTGATGACAACCATACTTACCTGATCCTGTTCTGTTCTCTGGTTCTCCCGATATCTTCTGTTCTGGAGCCAACTTGGAGCATGGGCTTCGTGACGTCACCGCTCATGCTTCTCTGCTGGGTCCTGCTGCTAGCAAACAGCAGCGGTGATGTCATGAAGCTCCAGCTATGCTCCAAGTCAGCCCTAAAACGGACGATACAGAAGAAGATAGTGGGAGAACCAGAGAACGGAATGGGATCGGGTAAGTATAGATGTCATCAGTGTCACCTGCACTACCTTCTCTGTACCAACAGGTTAGTGCAGGTGAAACTGATGACAGATTTCCTTTAAAGAGATGGATAATATGCATAGTATATGATGGAGCAGAACATTTGTCAGAGGTGCTACTTGAAAGAGGTTTCACTGTACTTTTCACTTTGCTGTCAGTAAATAAACATGGCAGGAAAACACAATGTAACCACAGCATAAGAACACAACCTAATCTTACTACCTAATTTTTCCAGTCTAGAAAATTATAGGATGATACATTTACAGTATACCTACAGTATACTAATTCTGAGTTTGGAGAATGCCGCTTTTAAGGACATCACACTAAGGGTTAGTTCACAGTTGGGAGAATTGCTTGCGATATATGCCACTGTATAGTCACTCAGGGGTATACATCACCCCTATGCTCATGTTAAAAAACAGACACCACACAGTATACATTTTATAATTTTATTGAGATGCCTCTGTATGGAATAGCACAGCAGATTGCAGGACATCTGTACAGATGGGGGGCCCCATCTGTACACCTCGATAACAGACTAATGGGCACTAAAAACATGGTATGAATTGAGCCTAATACCTAGTGAGTAAGTTAAACAAAAAGTACATTAATATACATTAATATACTACATTAAAATACTACAAAGTTGGGAAGCTTGCCCGTTTATTCCCCTGCTGCCTTCAGCAACACCATCTATGTCCTCCCTTATGGGCTTTAGTTACTTAGTTATGACGTGACCGTATACAGAATATACCCATGTCACCACTGTAACCAATCATGGACCTATCATGACATATGCATATGGGTAGATAGATCATCACTGGTAGATAGATCATCACTGAAGCCAAGTAAACAAAGCCAAAACAAGTTAAAAAAATAAAAAAGTATTTCTTCATCTTGGAGATCTGTCCTAAGTAAAAAAAATAAGCCAGTCGGAAGGACTAAGGTGGAAGTGCTGAATATGGTGCAGATGATTTTAGCAAATATTGCTTCTTTTTTATGTTTTTAACCCAAAGAGTGAATAAAAGTCAGAAAATCCTTTATTAAATGAAATGGTCACTTGAAAAAAACTCTTGGCATGTTGTAAGAAAATGTCCAAAGTTTTGATTGGTCTGGGTCTTAGTGCTCTTACCCCCACATATCAAGAGAACGAGCCAGGAAAAGAGAGGGTAACTCTCATTAAAATTTATTTTTTATATTGCACTCCTTATGGTAAATAAAAAATATTTCTAATATACTTTGTTTAAAAAAATGAGGTTTTCTATGTTTTATTTGTGCTTAAAAAAGCTCAAGAGCACATTTCCCCCCATTTTATACACAGACTTAAGACCAAGGTCCAAACACAGAAAGTGCAGCCTGGAGTACTGAGGGGGGGGGGGGGGGGGTCCAGCCCCATCCAATCATAGCTCCTCTCACACTTAACTGCCATATGCTGTTGGTTGGACACCCCCCCCCTCCCCTCAGCACTCCAGGCTGCACTTCCTGTGTTTGGGCTTCGGTCCTAAGTCTGTGTATAAGATGGGGGAAATGTGCTCTTGAGCTTTTTTAAGCACAAATAAAACATAGAAAACTTCATTTTTTTTAACCAAAGTATATTAGAGATATTTTTTATTTACCATAAGGAGTGCAACAGCAAAAATTAGTTTTAATGAGAGTCGCCATTTAATCTTCGACTCGTATCGAACTTTGTCCTGCAGCCCCATAGACTTAGAATGGAGCAGTGTAAAGAAAAAAAATCTATATATTGCTGGGAGCCAGGGAGTAAAGTGTTTTCAAGTAACAGGGACACTTTAACCTTCAAGGGATTATCCAGGGACAAATATTTTTGTACAAAAGATTCCAGGTGCTGCAAAAATATAAGCATACTCACCTGCCCCAATCCCCTGGCGCTACCTGGTCCTTGATGCGCTCAGCTTTTTCCTGCATCTGATGATATGCTGACCTTGCAGGAACTGTCCTCTCATCCAATCACTGACTGAGGTGGGTCATTGTTCTGGCCAGTAACTGGCTTTATAGGGTACCAAAAGCCTGGGACCAAGAGCAGCACCCATCATTTCTTATTTTTCAGCACCCAGCAGGCTCTTTGCAATATATATTTATATATATTTTATCTGGACAACTCCTTTTATTATAGAAGTATTTTATACAAGCCAGATGACATTCATCAATTAAACAAATAACTTGGAGAATCAGTGATGACATTACATAAGCATCACTGCAGCATTCTTCAGAAATGCAGCAATCCTTACAGAGAGACGACTATTTTCCTTTAACAAAATTAAATTAAAGTTCCTGTCAGGACTAATTTATATCAACAATTCTATTCTGAAAATGATTTACATATATTGAGGATACTATGTTACTCATAAATGAGTTATTTCTTATTAGGAGATCACAATAAGGCAGTGTTCCCAACCAGTATGCCTCCAGTTGCTGGAAAGCTATAATTCCCAGCATCTGGGAGTTGTAGTTTTGCAACAGCTGTAGGCACACTGGCTGAAAAACACTGCAATAAGGGCTCTTACACACAGTTCTGGCCATACTGCTCCTTAGTATAGAGCCAAACAGATGCTGTGAGCTTCTCAACAGGTTCTATCTATATGGAGATAGTCACCCAAAGACGAAATACCTCTATTCATAGAGAGTCCCATGGAACATGCAATACAATTTTTTTCTGCTGGAACGATATAAAAATCTCTTGGAAAAAAAAACTATGTGCCCCTATATGAAAATGGAAACATATAGAAGTACAGTAGATATATAGAAATAGACATTGTAGGACAGCACTATTATGGCTTTACATCGTACCATACACTATCTCATCAGCCATATGAAATACTAGGCAGCTATTTTTACTCTTAGGCTACTTTCACACTATAAAAATATTTCCGTTATAAACGCCCGCCATAAAAATCTCGAAAATCATCCGTTAAACGGCCGTTAGAAAATCCCATTCTAGTTTATGGGATTTTTCTAATAGCCGTTTTAACCCGTTTTCGCCGGTTATTAATAACAGCCGTTATTTTGTGACGGGCGAATGAATGGGAGAAATAGTGCATGCACTATTTCTCCCGTTACTATCGCCCGTCACAAAATAACGACAGTTATTAATAACCGGCGATAACGGGTTAAAACGGCTATTAGAAAAATCCCCTAGACTATAATTAGATTTTCTAACGGCCGTTTAATGGACGATTTTCAAGATTTTTATGACGGACGTTTATAACGGAAGTATTTTTATAGTGTGAAAACAGCCTTGGCTTTTATCCATCACACTGAACTGCACTGCAGGAAAATAAAAGGTGCTATATAAATAAAAAAATTATAAAAAAAAATAATAAATAAAAATAACTAATAGTAGATAGAGCTATATAAATGTTTTAACATCTCTCAATCCAGGGTTTCCAAACATGATCAGCTCTTTTGTAGAAGGAATCTACAAAGGATTCTGTACTAGGATATGGATATGAGAGTTTTTCCATATGTTTTTCGAGGTAGCTGGCACAGATGGTTTTAGGGAAGCAGGTGGTTAAAAGCAACGCTTTACTAATGTTAGTCAATAATTAATCTGATCTAGCAATCTTCAGGATCATCTCAGATTTCAGCCTGCATGCTACACAGGCATGCAAACCGCTCCGTGCATGCTCCGAGGCTGCAGATTGCAAGGAAAGAAGCTTCCCTGGAACCATTTAGAAACCATTATCCAGAACCTGTCACCGCCTTCAAAAAACCTCATCGATTCCTCTGAAATCTGAGTGCCCGAAAAGAATCGGTGCTGACAGGAGCAGATAGCAGGGACTCCACGTCTAATAACAGCATAGCAAGGTCTGTGATGTAAAAACGACATCACTAAGTAGTGTAATACAAGTTACAGAAAAAAAAAAGTTATAAAGTGATTCCATATAAAGGCAATAATAAAAACAGTGTATTTATAGCTAGAATCAGCAATTCTATTCATGTCTGCGATATCAAAGGCTTCGAATACGGTCCAGGGAAAGCTCTCAGATCATTTTCTATTGTCCTTTATTGTTTTTTTCTTTACCATTGTTTTAATCATAGTTGTGATTTAAGGATAAAAACCCAGCAGGCATGGTACATTAAACACACAAATCAGTGTTTCCCAACCAGGGTGCTTCCAGCTGTTTCAAAACTACAACTTCCAGCATGTCCGGACAGCCTTCGGCTGTCTGGGCAAGCTGGGAGTAGTAGTTTTGCAACAGCTGGAAGCACCCTGGTTGGGAAACACTGACACAGATAAAAAAAATTTCAGAAGGCGGCAGTCTGGGCATAGTGGGAATTGTAGTTTAGCAACAGCTGGAGGCACCCTTGTTGGGAAACACTAATAGTAACTTTTCAGCAGAAGGCTGTCTGAGCATGCTGGGAGTTGTAGTGTTGCAACAGCTGGAAGCACTCCGTTTTGGAAACACTGACTATAGTAAAATGATAGTAAAATGTTATCGGCGTCAGTGTTTCCCAACCAGGGTGCTTTCAGCTGTTGCAAAACTACAACTTCCAGCATGCACGGACAGCCGAAGGCTGTCCGGGCAAGCTGGGAATTGGAGTTTTGCAACAGCTGGAAGCACCCAGGTTGGGAAACACTGACACCGATAATATTTTTTCAGAAGATGGCAGTCTGGGCATACTGGGAATTGTAGTTTAGCAACAGCTGGAGGCACCCTGGTTGGGAAACACTAATTGTAACTTTTCAGCAGAAGGCTGTCTGCTCTTGCTGGGAGTTGTAGTCTTACAACAGCTGGAGGCACCCTGGTTGGGAAACACTAATAGTAACTTTTCAGGAGAAGGCTGCCTGCGCTTGCTGGGAGTTGTAGTCTTACAACAGCTGGAGGCACCCTGGTTGGGAAACACTAATAGTAACTTTTCAGCAGAAGGCTGTCTGCGCTTGCTGGGAGTTGTAGTCTTACAACAGCTGGAGGCACCCTGGTTGGGAAACACTGATAGTAACTTTTCAGCAGAAGGCTGTCTGAGCATGCTGGGAGTTAGAGTGTTGCAACAGTTGGAAGCACTCCGTTTCGGAAACACTGACTATAGTAAAATAGCTGGGAATTGGAGTTTTGCAACAGCTGGAAGCACCCTGGTTGGGAAACACTGACACCGATAATATTTTTTCAGAAGGTGGCAGTCTGGGCATACTTGGAATTGTAGTTTAGCAACAGCTGGAGGCACCCTAGGTGGGAAACACACCGATCGTAACTTTTTAGCAGAAGGCTGTCTGGGCATGCTGGAAGTTGTAGTTGTGCAACAACTGGAAGCATCCTGGTTGGGAAACACACGGATAGCATTTTTTCAGAAGGCGGCTGTCTGGGCATAATGGGAGTTGTAGTTTAGCAACAGCTGGAGGCACCCTGGTTTGGAAACACTGACAGTTACATTTCAGCAGAAGGCTGTCTGAGCACGCTGGGAGTTGTAGTTTTGCGACAGTTGGAAGAACCCTGTTTCGGAAACACTGACGCTGGCATTTTTTAGCCAAACTATAGAAAAAAAAATGTGGTGCATTTTTCCAGTATACTTAACCTATACTTAGTCCCACTGGTTTGGGCTACAAACAGCGATCTCTTAAACATAGACCCTATGTCTGAACCCAGCCTGAAGCTTGCGGAAAACCCTGAAAAAATGTGGCGGTAAAGAGTAACGCAGCGTAGGGGACACTTGGTTACTCTGACGGTATAGCGGAGCGACGTTCATTGCTATATGAAAAATTACACAGACTTTTCCATATTGCCCTCACTTTTAATTCTATTTCAATTTATCCGGCGACAAATAGCGATAAAATGGCCTCGACACCTATCGACTGCCCGAGTGATCCCATCTACCCCGACTATCTGTCCCCAATAAGTGACAGCATTCACAGATAAGAGGAACGCTTTTCGACAAGCGCAGTTATCTCTAAATATGGTCGAATAATCTGAGAAAACAAAGTGAACCCAGATGCCAGGCTATCTCTTCGCTGTACGCTGCATGGAAGGGGTTAATGTTCCGCATATTTGTTGCGTAGCCTGAAGCGAAAACTTGGCAGCATTAAAAAAAAAAAAAAAAAAGAACGTTGATTGTGAAGCGACATAAACATGGGAAAGTATATGGTGTGTTGTGTTCTTGTAGTCCCCCATAACTTCATGTGAGGGAGACCAGGACCAGGCAGCTCTTTCCTCTCCTTATTAGGACACATCATGTACAGTCCCTCAAGAAGTAAGTGAACCCCACTCATGGACTCCCCACACACACAGCTGGTCCCTATTGTACATGTAGTGTAGTAGGTGAGTGTGAGGCGGGCACAGGACTAGCTGCAGTGCCACTTACTACCCTGTCTATTGTCCCCCCCCAGTACTCTGGGAGCACTTACTGTAGGGAGCACTGCACATGCGCGGAGCTGTCGTCGGAGTTACCACACGGAGCCGAAGTAAAGTCCTGCTTGGTATCATCCCGGGCGCCCGGTTCGGGGGCAGCGCTGACTGAGGCGTCGTGTCCGAGCTTTCTCCGCCGCCACATGACGAGCTGTATAGAGCGCCGTGTTATCACTGTCTATGCTGAAGCTTCCCACAACTTCCTAAAGACATCCACCCCGGCAGACGGAAGTGCACTGACAAGTCCCCCTGCACTGGCCGGACTGCGGGGCGTCATCCATCACTAGAATACATGCACACAGGTATATGGACACCACACCGCCACACAAGCCTTCTCACCTGTTGTGCCCACCTTGTGCCCCTCATGACATCAGTGCAGGCTGCTGTCCAATGTGCACACAGCTGTTAGCATTGCCTCCTGTGCCTCTATGGACCATGCCCATGTGCTCTGCCCAAATAATGCCCCCTTTGCCCCTCCTTACCTGGTCGCTTTCCTAACAAAGTAGGAATGAGTGAAGTCCCAGTGATCGTCCAGCCAGGACTCTATGCCCTCCTGATCGTGAGGTTGCGGGCTGCAGCTGCCCTCCATGGTGTGTGGCTGATCCATGGAGAGGAGGAGGAGGTGGGAGGATACACAGCAAACAAGGCACAACTCATCACAGGCTACTGTCTTCAAAGGAGGTGCCCCCGATTGTTGTGTGCTGGGGGGACTCTGGGGCTGCTACTCACTGAATGACCCTCTCAGTGCACAATGACAGGGAGACCCATCTGAGGGGCTTCATTTATCTCCATAAAACTGAGTGATGGGCAGGAGCAGCCAGCTGGATGGGGGCCAGCTGTCCCTGGGAGTCAGCCTCCCTCCTCCTCTTCTACTGTTCTCTCTGTACCTTCTCTAGGGCTGGTTACTGCACAGGGAGCTCCAGGTGAGAACTGAAGGGCTCACAACAACCTCACTGCTGCCCACTACTGGACAAACAGTAAAGAAGTGCACTGACAGGCCTCCTCAGCCTCCAGGACAAGTCTGTATTAGGGTACGTTCACACGGGTCAGATTACCTGCAGAATTTCCGCAGCGTATTTGACTTCAATGGATCTGCAGAAAATCCGCAATAGAGGCAGATTTGCAGATTTTCCTTCAGACCCATTAACCCCTTCATGACTCAGCTAGTTTTGGCCTTTATGGCCCAGTCTGTTTTTTGAAATCTGACATGTGCCTCTTTAACCCCTTAAGGACCCAGCCCAAATATACCTTGACCCCTTAAGGACAGAGGGTTTTTCCATTTTTGCATTTTCGTTTTTTCCTCCTTGCCTTTAAAAAATCATAACTTTTTCAATTTTGCACCTAAAAATCCATATGATGGCTTATTTTTTGCGCCACCAATTCCATTTTTTAATGACGTCAGTCATTTTACCCAAAAATCTACGGCGAAACAGAAAAAAAATCATTGTGAGACAAAATTGAAAAAAAAAACGCTGTTTTGTAAATTTTGGGGTCTTCTGTTTCTACACAGTACATTTTCTGGTTAAAATGATACCTTATCTTTATTCTGTAGGTCCATACAATTAAAATGATACCCTACTTATATAGGTTTGATTTTGTCGTACTTCTGGAAAAAATCATAACTACATGCAGGAAAATTAATACGTTTAAAATTGTCATCTTCTGACCCCTATAACTTTTTTATTTTTCCGCGTATGGGGCGGTATTAGGGCTCATTTTTTGCATTGATAGGACTTATTGATCGCTTTTTATTCATTTTTTCATGATATAAAAAGTGACCAAAAATGCACTATTTTGGACTTTGGAATTTTTTGGCGCGTACGCCATTGACCGTGCGGTTTAATTAACGATATATTTTTATAATTCGGACATTTCCACACGCGGGGATACCATATATGTTTATTTTTATTTTTATTTACAGTGTTTTTTTTTGTTTTTTTTTATGGGAAAAGGGGGGTGATTCAAACGTTTAATAGGGAAGGGGTTAAATGATCTTTATTCACTTTTTTTTTGCAGTGTTATAGCTCCCATAGGGACCTATAACACTGCACACACTGATCTTTCACATCGATCACTAGTTTCTCATAGGAAACCATTGATTGATGATTCTGCCGCTTGACTGCTCATGCCTGGATCTCAGGCACTGAGCAGTCATTCGGCGATCGGACAGCGAGGAGGCAGGTAGGGATCCTCCAGCTGTCCTGTAAGTTGTTCGGAATGCCGGGATTTTGCCGCAGCTATCCCAAACAGCTCCCTGAGCTAACCAACATGCTTTCACTTTAGACGCGGCGTTCAACTTTGAACGCCGCGTCTAAAGGGTTAATAGCGCGCGGCACCACGATCAATGCCGCGCACCATTAGCCACGGGTCCCGAGGCCGGGCCCGACCCGTATGACGCGGGGCCACGCCGTGGCCCCGCGTGATAGATCGGGAGAGGACACATGACGTATCGGGACGTCATGTGAACCCAGCCATTTTTTGCACATCTGAACACTGTCACTTTAAGCATTAATAACTCTGGGATGCTTTTACCTTTCATTCTGATTCCGAGATTGTTTTTTCGTGACATATTGTACTTCATGTTCGTGGTAAAATTGTGTCCATACTTGCATCATTTCTTGGTGATAAATTCCAAAATTTGATGAAAAAATAGAAAATTTGGAAATGTTTTAACTTTGAAGCTCTCTGCTTATGGATATTCCAAATAAATGGATATTCCAAATAAATTGTACATTTATCCACATACACAATTATGGACATTTATCAACGGATTTAGTTAGGTTTTCTTTACTATAATTGTCGCAAAATTGTCGCGATTTTTCGTGCGACATTTTGACTGGAAACCGAGAAAAGAAAGTTTTCCAAAAATGAACTACGTAGTAATAATTTTAAAATAGACTACGGGTAGTCAGGTATTTATTAACTGCGACAGTCGCAACTGCGCAAAAAAAGTCGCAACAGGGTTAAAAATTGACTAAATTTACTCCAGCTCAAACATGGAGCAGAAAAAGCTACTACCAAAGTAAAAAAGGAAAAATTGCTTATAAGAAAGAAAATTATCAACAGGCTGAAACCAGTTGATAAATAAGTCACACATAAGCAAAAAAAAAAATAAGGAAAAAATTACAAAAAAAAAGAATACATAAGCAAACATTCATTGATAAATGTCCCTCAGTATGTCTACTTCATGTCTGCATCATAAAGTTGACATGTTTTTACTTTTGGAAGACATCAGAGGGCTTCAAAGTATAGCAGCAGTTTTCCAATTTTTCACAAAATTTTCAAAATCAGAATTTTTCAGGGACCAGTTCAGTTTTGAAGTGGATTTGAAGGGCCTTCATATTAGAAATACCCCACAAATGACCCAATTATAAAAACTGCACCCCTCACAGTATCCAAAATGACATTCAGTAAGTGTGTTAACCCTTAGGTGTTTCACATGAATAGCAGCAGAGTGAAGGAGAAAATTCAAAATCTTCATTTTTTACACTCGCATGTTCTTGTAGACACAGTTTTTGAATTTTTACAAGTGGTTATAGGAGAAAAAGCCCCCTAAAATTTGTAACCCAATTTCTCTCGAGTAAGGAAATACCTCATATGTCTATGTCAATTGTTCGGCGGGCGCAGTAGAGGGCTCAGAAGGGAAGGAGCGACAATGGGATTTTGTGGGGGCATGCCACATTTAGAAAGCCCCTATGGTGCCAGAGCAGCAGAAAACCCCACATGGCATTCCATTTTGGAAACTACACCCCTCAAGGCACGTAACAAGGGGTCCAGGTGTTTGACAACTTTTTGTTAAAATCGGATGTGTAAATGGAAAAAAAATTTTTTCACTAAAGTGCAGTTTTTTCCCCAAATGTACCATATTTACAAAGGGTAATGGGAGAAAATGCCCCCCAAAATTTGTAACCCCTTCTCTTCTGAGTATGGAAATAACCCATGTTTGGATGTAAAATGCTCTGCGGGCGAACTACAATGCTCAGAAGAGAAGGAGTCACATTTGGCTTTTTGAAAGCAAAGGAATTTAGGAAGCCCCCATTTAGGAAGCCCCTGTGGTGCCAGAACAGCAAAAAATACCCACATGGCATACCATTTTGGAAACTACACCCCTTAAGGAACGTAACAAAGGGTACAGTGAGCCTTAACTACCCACAGGTGTTTGACGACTTTTTGTTAAAATGCAGTTTTTCCCCTAAATTTTACATTTTTACAAGGGGTAATAGGAGAAAATGACCCCCAAACTTTGTAACCCCATTTCTTCTGAGTATGGAAATACCCCATGTGTGGATGTCAAGTGCTCTGCTGGCGCACTACAATGCTCAGAAGAGGAGGAGCGCCATTGAGCTTTTGGAAAGAGAATTCATTTGTAATGGTAGTCAGGGGCCATGTGCGTTTACAAAGCCCCCCGTGGTGCCAGAACAGTGGACCTCCTCACATGTGACCCTATTTTGGAAACTACACCCCTCACAGAATTGAATAAGGGGTGCAGTGAGTATTTACACCCCACTGGCATTTGACAGATCTTTGGAACAGTGGGCTGTGCAAATGAAAAATTTAATTTTTCATTTTCATGGACCATTGTTCCAAAAATCAGTCAGACACCTGTAGGATATAAATGCTCACTGTACCCCTTATTACATTACGTGAGGGGTGTAGTTTCCAAAATAGGGTCACATGTGGTGGGGTCCATTGTTCTGGCACTATGGGAGCTTTGTAAACACGCGTTTCCTTCCATTCCAGACAAATTTTCTCTTCAAAATCCCAATGGCGCTCCTTCTCTTCTGAGCATTGTAGTTTGCCCTCAGAGCCTTTACATCCACACATGGGGTATGTTCTTACTCAGAAGAACTGGAGTTACAAATTTTGGGGGGCTTTTTTCCTATTTTCCCTTGTGAAAATGAAAAATTTAGGGTAACACCAGCATTTTAGTGAAAACATTCTTCTTTTTTCATTTTCCCATCCAACTTTAATGAAAATTCGTCAAACTGTGGGGTGTTAAGGCTCACTATACCCCTTGTCACGTTCTGTGAGGGGTGTAGTTTCCAAAATTGGGTCACATGTCGTTATTTATTTTTTTGCGTTTATGTCAGAACCGCTGTAAATTCAGCCACCCCTGTGCAAATCACCAATTTAGGCCTCAAATGTACATGGTGCGCTCTCACTCCTGAGCCTTGTTGTGTGCCCGCAGAGCATTTTAAGCCCACATATGGGGTATTTCCGTACTCAGGAGAAATTGCGTTACAAATTTTGGGGGTCTTTTTTTCTTTTTACTGCTTGTGAAAATAAAAAGTATGGGGCAACACCAGCATGTTAGTGTAAAATTTTTTTTTTTTTTTTTTACACTAACAGGCTGGTGTAGCCCCCAACTTTTCCTTTTCATAAGGGGTAAAAGGAGAAAAAGCCCCCCAACATTTGTAGTGCAATTTCTCCCGAGTACAGAAATACCCCATATGTGGCACTAAACTGTTTCCTTGAAATACGACAGGGCTCCGAAGTGAGAGAGCGCCATGCACATTTGAGGAATAAATTAGGAATTGCATAGGGGTGGACATAGGGGTATTCTACGCCAGTGATTGCAATATAGGGTGCCTCCAACTTTTGCTAAATTCCCAGCATGCCTGGACAGTCAGTGGCTGTCCGGAAATGCTGGGAGTTGTCGTTTTGCAACAGCTGGAGGCTCCGTTTTGGAAACACTGCCATACAATACGTTTTTCATTTTTATTGGGGGGGACAGTGTAAGGGGGTGTATATCTTGTGTTTTACCCTTTATTTTGTGTTAGTGTAGTGTTTTTAGGGTACATTCGCACTGGCGTGTTACGGTGAGTTCCCCGCTAGGAGTTTGCAGCAGCCCAAACTTGAAGCAGTAAATTTACTGTAAACCTGCCTGTGTGAATGCACCCTGTACATTCACATGGGCGGGCAAACCTCCAGCTGTTTCAAAACTACAACTCCCAGCATGTACTGACAGACCGTGCATGCTGGCAGTTGTACTTTTGCAACTGCTGTAGGCACACTGGTTGGAAAACCTTCAGTTAGGTTCTGTTACCTAACTCAGTATTTTCCAACCAGTGTGCCTCCAGCTTTTGCAAAACTACAACTCCCAGCATGTACTGATCACCGAAGGGCTTGCTGGGAGATGTAGTTATGGAACAGCTGGAGGTACGCAACTACAACTCCCAGCATGCCGAGACAGCTGTTTTCTGTCTGGGCATGCTGGGATTTGCAGTTTTGCAGCATCTGGAGGGCTACAGTTTCTAGACCAGTGCACAGTGATCTACAAACTGTGGACCTCCAGATGTTGCAAAACTACAAGTCCCAGCATGCCCAGACAGCAAACAGCTGTCTGGGCATGCTGGGAGTTGTAGTTTTGAAACATCTGGAGGGCTACAGTGTAGAGACCACTTTATAGTGGTCTCAGACTGTAGCCCTCCAGATCAACTTACCGGCTTCCGTAGGATCCCGGGAGCCGTCCTCTTCTGACGCACTTCCTGCCGATCACCATCGCCCGCAGCCTCCGGATCGGTAAGTGGATCTTCGGCGTTCGGTCCGCTTTGTTTCCCCATCCTGCCCCGCCTATTGTGGGTGGGCAGGACGGGGAAATCGAAAGTAAACCCCCCCCCCCACGATCTGCTATTGGTGGTCGCGTCTAGACCACCAATAGCAGGGATAGGAGGGGTGGCACCCCTGCCACCTCACTCCTATCCCTTCAGGGGGATCATGGGTGTCTTAGACAACCGTGATCCCCCTTATATTCTGGGTCAACATAGACCCGTATGACTCGGAATAGGCGCAAATCGCAAGTGTGAATTCACTTTCGATTTGCGCCCATCGCCGACATGGGGGGGGGTCTGATGACCCCCCTGGGCATTTGCGCGGGAGGCCTGCTGATAGATATCAGCAGACACCCCGGTCCGGTCCCCGCCCGACGCGCGGCGGGGACCGAAATTCCCACGGGCGTATGGATACGTCCTGGGTCCTTAAGTACCAGAAAGCCAGGGCGTATCCATACGCCCTAGTGTCCTTAAGGGGTTAAGTGGTAATAACTTTGGACTGCTTTTTACCTGGAAAAGTGATTCAAAGATAGTTTTTTTGAGACATATTGTACTTTATATTAGTAGTAAGTTTTTGTTGATACACGAAGCGATTTTTGTGAAAAACTCTAAAATATTATGAAAAAAATAGAGAAATTACAATGTTTCCAATGTTTGAAACTCTCTTGTAAGGCTGGGTTCACACCACGTTTTTGCAATACAGTTTTTTTTCAGGTTTTTGATAAAAAAACGGATTCCTTAAAACCTGACTAAACTGTATCAAAACGTGTGTACAATGTTTTATCTGTATACGGTTGAAAACCGTATACGGTTTGAAAAGTGATGTCCGGTTGCATCCGTTTTTTAAGAAAAAAAAACGCATACGTTTTGAACTTTTCACTCCATTATGAATAAAGTTTCACTTGTTTGATTGAAATTCCAAGAAAAAAAACTGTGCAAAGTCAAAAACCGTATGGTAAAAACTGGATGGAACCGTACATACATACAGTTCTGTACGGTTCCCATTGACTCCCATGTTAAAAAAAAATGTATACGGGTCAATACGGTTTTTCACCTGGACCAAAAACGGCGGTAGGCCACGGTTTTCTGTCCAGAAAAAAAGTTAAAAACCGTGTGGTGTGAAAAACGGAATATGGTGCATACGGTTTTGAATGGAAAGTCTATGGGCACGGTTTTCTGTACAGTTGCATACGTTTGTTTTTTTAAAAACCGTATCCAAAAACTGTATAGAAAATCGTTGTGTGAACCCACCCTAAGAGAGCATTTTCACATTTTCTACCAAAGTTCAAAATCACATTTTTTTAGGGACCACTTGAATTCTGAATATATATATATATATATATATATATATGTGTGTGTGTGTGTGTATATATATATGTGTGTGTGTGTATATATATATATATATATATATATATATATATACAGTCATGTCATCATTTTTCTAGAAAATGAAGTATTTCTCACAGAAAAGGATTGCAGTAACACATGTTTTGCTATACACGTTTGTTCCCTTGTATTGGAACTAAACCAAAAAAAGGAGGTAAAAAAGCAAATTGGACATAATGTCACACCAAACTCCAAAAATGGGCTGGACAAAATTATTGGTACCCTTTCAAAATTGTGAAAAAATAAGATTGTGCACAACATTATCAAGAAGTTTGTAACCCATGGCACTATAGATAATCTCCCTTGGCATGGACAGAAGAGGAAAATTGATGAAAGGTGTAAATGTAGGATAGTCCAGATGATAGATAAGCAGCCCCAAACATGTTCCAAAGATATTCAAGCTGTCCTGCAGGCTCGGGGAGCATCAGTGTCAGCGCATACTATCCGTTGACATTTATATGAAATAAAACGCTATAGCAGGAGACCCAGGAGGACCCCACTGCTAACACAGAGACATAAAAAAGCAAGACTACATTTTGCCAAAATGAACATGAGTAAGCCAAAATCCTTCTGGGAAAATGTCTTGTGGACAGATGAGACCAAGGTAGAGATTTTTGGTAAAGCACCTCATTGTACTACACAGTACCTACAGTGAAATATGGTGGAGGTTCAATGATGATTTGGGGTTGTTTTCCTGCCTCTGGCACTGGGTCCCTTGAATGTGTACATGTCATCATGAAATCTGAGGATTACCAACGGAATTTGGGTTGCACTGTACAGCCCAGTGTCAGAAAGCTGGGTTTGCGTCTGAGATCTTAGGTCTTCAAGCAGGACAATAACCCCAAACATACTTTAAAAAGCACCCAGAAATGGATGGCAACAAAGCGCTGGAGAGTTCTGAAGTGGCCAGCAATGAGTCCAGATCTAAATCCCATTGAACACCTGTGCAGAGATCTTAAAATTGCTGTTGGGAAAAGGCGCCTTTCCAATAAGAGAGACCTGGAGCAGTTTGCAAAGGAAGAGTGGTCCAACATTCCGGCTGAGAGGTGTAAGAAGCTTATTGATGATTATAGGAAGCGACTGAATTCAGTTATTTTTTTCCAAAGGGTGTGCAACCAAATATTAAGTTAAGGGTGGCAATAATTTTGTCCAGCCCATTTTTGGAGTTTGGTGTGACATTATGTCCAATTTGCTTTTTTTCCTCCATTTTTGGTTTAGTTCCAATACACACAAAGGGAATAAACATGTGTATAGCAATGTGTTACTGCAATCCTTTTCTGTGAGAAATACTTAATTTTCTTGAAAAATTTCAGGGGTGCCAAGATTTACGGCCATGACTGTATATATACATATCTATATCTATCTGTCTATATATATATATATATATATATATATATACAGTCATGGCCGTAAATGTTGGCACCCCTGAAATTTTTCTAGAAAATAAAGTATTTCTCACAGAAAAGGATAGCAGTAACACATGTTTTGCTATACACTTGTTTATTCCCTTTGTGTGTATTGGAACTAAACAAAAAAAAAGGAGGAAAAAGCAAATTGGACATAATGTCACGCCCCCTCCCATAGACTTGCATTTGGGGGGCGGGACATGATGTCACATGGGGGTGGAGTCGTGATGTCACCATACTCCATCCCCGTGGTCTGGAGGCATAACCCTGAGAGCCTCCAGTGCTTCCTGCAGTGCTTACAGGTGGGTGCTGCATTCTAGATCGCGGGGGTCCCCAGCAATCAGACTTCTTATCTCCTATCCTTTGGAGTGTGAAGTATACAAGTGAGTGTAGTATAAAAGTGAGAGGGACTTAAAATTAAGGGAATAGTGTAAGAAGTGTTGTAAGCATTGACTGCATATCTGTGCGTTTTTTCCCCCCTCTCTTTCTCTGTCTGGGAGGATTACAGGTGGAGAGAGGGTGGAGTAACTAAATAATTAGCAGCTGATAAATTGCAGCTGTTTGCAGACAGCTATCCATTTGCATTTACTTCCAGGCAGTGGAAGAGAGGTGGTTGTGGTAAATATAAAGCAAATACACTAAGCGATTGTTAAGCTAGCGATTGTGTTTCTGTATACAAGAATGTGAAGTATACAAGTGAGTGTAGTATAAAAGTGAGAGGGACTTAAAGTTATGGGAATACTGTAAGAAGTGTTGTAAGCATTGACTGCATATCTGTGTGTGTTTTTCCCCCCTCTCTTTCTCTGTCTGTGACGATTACAGGTGGAGAGAGGTTAGCAGCTGATAAATTGCAGCTGTTTGCAGACAGCTATCTATTTGTATTCACTCCCAGGCAGTGGAAGAGAGGTGGTTGTGGTAAATATAAAGCAAGTACACTAAACGATTGTTGAGCTAGCGATTGTGTGTCTGTATACAAGTGAGTGTAGTATAAAAGTGAGAGGGACTTAAAATTAGGGGACTTTAAATTCAGGGAGTTTAAGTTGAAATATTTGATTGTTTTTTTTTTTCTTTTTTGTTTTTTTTACTGTTAAAGGGTACCTCTAATCAAATAAACTTTTGATATATTTTAGATTAATGAATGTTGAATAACTTTCCACTAGCATGTTAATGAAAAATATGCTTCTTTCTGTTGTATTTTTCCCGATCAGTCCTGTCAGCAAGCATTTCTGACTCATGCTGGAGTCCTAAACACTCAGAGATGCCAGCCTGCTTTGTTCACAGCCAAACAGGCTGTGAACAAAGCAGGCTGACAGCTCTGAATGTTCTCCTTTGTGAACAAAGCAGACTGGCAGCTCGTAGTGTTTAGGACTCCAGCATGAGTCTGAAATGTTTGCTGCCAGGACTGGTAGGGAGACCCCCAGTGGTCATTTCTTCAAAATGGAAAATTAAATAGAAAGAAGCATATTTTTTAATAACATGCAATTGTAAAGTTATTCTGCATACATTAATCTATAATATATCAAAAGTTTTTTTGATGAGAGGTACCCTTTAATTTTTGAAATCACCAAATCTATTATGGCCTCCATGTTGGAAAAGGCAGTCCAGTGTGCATCTTGCAAAATGTATGCAATCCTTGAACAGCAGTTCGAGAGTGTATATTGTTGTGCGAGATGTGTGCTAGCTGTTTATTTGGAAGCCCAGATACTGGATCTAGAGGAGCAACTGGCAACACTGAGATGCATTGACAACCTCGAGAGGAGTCTCTTGCTCACTGAGCAAGTACTCTCTGGGGTAGAGGTGGGGAGGATAGTGGGACGGAGGTGCAGGACAGTCAGGCAGTTAGCTGGGTTACAGTTAGAAAACGGGGTAGAGGGAAAGGTGTCAGGGAGGCTAGTCCTGATCTGGCACACCCCAACAAGTTTGCCCGGTTGGCTGATGAGGGGGAAGCCATTTCAAAGCTAGCAGTACTGCAGTAGGACTCTGCCTCTGACCGCCAGGGGGGGGGGGTCTGCTCCAATAAGGAGGGAGGGAGGAGTGCAGGGCAGGCCAGACAGGTACTGGTAGTGGGGGACTCAATTATTAGGGGGACAGACAGGGCGATCTTTAACAAAGACCGGGATAGCCGAGCATTGTGTTGTCTTCCTGGCGCTCGAGTTTGGCACATTGCGGATCGGGTTGACAGGTTTCTGGGTGGGGCTGGAGAGGACCCAGCAGTCATGGTACATATTGGCACCAATGACAAAGTAAGAGGTAAGTGGAGTGTCTTTAAAAATGATTTCTGGGACTTTGGCCGCAAGCTTAAGGCAAGGACCTCCAAGGTAATATTCTCTGAAATATTACCTGTACCACGAGCTACACCAGAGAGGCAGCGGGAGATTAGGGAGGTAAACAAGTGGCTCAGAAGCTGGTGTAGTAAGGAGGGGTTTGGGTTCATGGAGAACTGGGCCAACCTCGCTGTCGGATACCGGCTCTACCGTAGGGACGGGCTGCACCTCAATGGGGAGGGTGCAGCTGTCCTTGGGGAGAAGATGGCTAGAAGGGTGGAGGAGTGTTTAAACAAGGGACTTGGGGGAGGGAACGTACAACATAGAGGGGGAAGATAGTGTAGATAAAGAGGGGGGACTTATTAATGTACCTGGGGGTGGAGCGGAGGGAGGGGTTAGAATAGTTAATAGGGATAGGCATCATAGGGAAAAAAAACATATACCATTGAATTGCATGTTGACTAATGCCAGAAGTCTGACCAATAAAACTGACGAACTGGAGTTGAAAATGTCTGAGGAGGATTATGACATGGTGGGTATAACAGAGACTTGGTTGGACGATAGCTGTGACTGGGCGGTCAACATACAGGGTTATAGTCTATTCAGGAAGGATCGGACAAAATGGAAAGTGGGAGGAGTTTGTCTTTATGTAAAGTCCAGTCTGAAGGCCGCACTGCGGGAGGATATTTGGGAGGGAAACGATAATGTGGAGTCACTATGGGTAAAAATATATGGAGATTAAAATAAAAAAAATTCTGATAGGGGTTTGCTATAAGCCACCAAACATAATGTAAGAGCCAGAAGATGAATTATTGAGGCAAATGAACAAGGCATCAAATCAGAATGAGGTGATAATAATGGGGGACTTTAACTATCCTGATATAAACAGGGAGACTGAGACCTGTGAATCTCATAAAGGAAACAGGTTTCTGACTATAGCTAAAGACAATTATCTGTCCGAAATGGTGCAGGGCCCGGCCAGAGGGGGCGCCCTACTAGACTTAATATTAACCAACAGGCCTGACAGAGTAACTAGTTTGCAAGTAGAAGGATACCTAGGAAATAGTGATCATAATATAATACATTATAACTTGTTCTTCAGTAAAAGAATCTCTCGAGGGGCCACAAAAACAATGAACTTTAGGAAGCCAAAGTACGATCAATTTAGAGAAGCCCTTAAAAATATAAAATGGGATAATGTCCTCAAAAACATGAATACTGACACTAAATGGGAGAATTTTAAAAATGTCTTAAATTCTCACTGTAAGATATATATAACTTATGGGAATAAAAGGGTCAGAAATAAAAATGTTAAGGGGGCAATAAATGCCAAAAATAAAGCATTTAAACTCCTAAAACAGGACAGCAGTGAAGAAGCATTAAAAAGCTATAGAGAAAAATGTAAAATATTTAAAAAACAGATAAAAGTTGCAAAAATAGAGACAGAAAGACTCATTGCCAAAGAGAGTAAAACTAACCCCAAAATGTTCTTTAACTATATAAATAGCAAAAAGGTAAAAAATGAAAGTGTGGGCCCTTTAAAAAATGATGAGGAAGAAATTATAAACGGGGATCAGGAAAAAGCAAATTCTTCTCCACTGTATTCACCAAGAAAAATGAAATGACAGGTGAAATACAGCGAGATAAGGTAAACTCCCGAGTACAGGTCACCTGTCTAACCCAGGAAGAAGTACTGTGCCGCCTACAAAAAAATCAAAATAGACAAATCACCAGGTCAGATGGCATTCACCCCCATGTTCTAAAGGAATTAAGTATTGTAATAGACAGACCCTTATTTTTAATATTCAGGGACTCTATAGTGACAGGGACTGTTCCACAGGACTGGCGCATGGCAAATATGGTGCCAATATTTAAAAAGGGGTCAAAAAGTGACCCCGGGAATTATAAACCTGTTAGTTTAACCTCCATTGTATGTAAATTGTTTGAGGGTTTTCTAAGGGATGATATTTTGGAGTATCTTGATAAAAATAAATGTATGACTCCATATCAGCATGGCTTTCTGAGGGATGAGTCCTTTCAAACTAACCTGATCAGCTTATATGAGTGATCGGTCCTGTCAAACTAACCTGATCAGCTCCAGACTGGACCAGGGGCAATCACTGGATGTTGTATATCTGGATTTTTCCAAAGCATTTGATACGGTTCCACATAAAAGGTTGGTGCATAAAATAAGAGGGATTGGGCTGCGGGAGAATGTGTGTAAGTGGGTAAGTAACTGGCTCAGTGATAGGAAACAGAGGGGGGTTATTAATGGTACTTATTCTGATTGGGTGACTGTTACTAGTGGGGTACCACAGGGGTCTGTCTTGGGTCCTGTCCTATTTAATATATTCATTAATGACCTTGTAGAGGGGTTAAATAGTAAAGTAGCAATCTTTGCAGATGATACTAAACTCTGTAAAGCTGTAAACACTATAGAGGTTAGTGCACTGTTACAAGTGGATCTAGATAGGTTGGAGGTTTGGGCTGGGGAAGAAAAATCTGGGCTGGGATTATGTGTTAAATGGGAGAACACTTGGGACGACTGACATGGAAAAGGACTTGGGAGTCTAAGTTAACAGTAAATTTAGCTGTAGTGACCAGTGTTGGGCAGCTGCTGCCAAGGCAAAGAAAATCATGGGGTACATCAATAGGGGCATAGATACCCACGACAAGGAAATAATTCTACCGCTGTACAAATCACTAGTCAGACCACACATAGAATACTGTGTACAGTACTGGGCACCAGTGTACAAGAAAGATATAGTGGAGCTGGAGAGGGTTCAAAGACGGGCAACCAGAGTAATACGGGGGAATGGGAGGACTACAGTACCCAGAAAGATTATCAGAATTGTGGTTATTTAGTTTAGAAAAAAGAAGGCTTAGGGATGACCGAATAACTATGTATAAATATATCAAGGGACAGTACAGAGATCTCTCCCATGATCTATTTATATCCAGGACTGTATCTATAACAAGGGGGCATCCTCTCCGTCTAGAGGAAAGAAGGTTTCTACACAAGCACAGACGGGGGTTCTTTACTGTAAGAGCAGTAAGACTATGGAATTTTCAGCCTGAAGAGGTGGTCATGGTGAACTCTGTAAAAGAGTTCAAAAAGGGGCTGGATGGATTTATGGAGAATAGTAACATTACAGGTTATGTATACTAGATTTATAGGGACAGAATGTTGATCCAGGGATTCATTCTGACTGCCATATTTGCAGTCAGAAAGGAATTTTTACCTATAGTATGAGGGTTTTTTGCCTTCCTCTGGATCAACTCAATAGGGACTCATTAGGGTTATAGGTTGAACTTAATGGACTGGTCTTTTTTCAACCTTATGAACAATGTTACTATGTTACTAGATGTCTTGGGGACAGAGTACCCCGTTAAAAAAAATATTTACTGCACTCGCTTTACCCGGAAGTGAAACATGCAAGAGGGTACAGCCGTGGGAGCTCGGGAAGGGTAAGGGACATCGGGGAAGGGGGACAGGACATCGGGGAAGGAGGACAGGACACTGTGGACACTTACCAGAGCAGTGTGTGTGTCCCGATCTCCGTGATCGGGGGACACACACCGCTCTGCTCAGGATTTTCATTGCGAAATGTTGCCATCGGCTAGTCAGATTTGACTAGCTGATAGTAGCGATCGCGATGAGAGGGGGGGGGGGTAACCCCCCTAGGTCCCGAGGCAAGATGGCTTGCTATTAGTGATGGTCACCATCTTACCGGGCGCGGCGGCATTCCATGAGTTGCGGCCACTATCTGCATGACGTACATGTACGACATAGGTCGGGAAAACCTTCCCAGTCATGACATACATATATGTCATGGGTCGGGAAGGGGTTAAAGGGAATGGTAGCAAAATCTGTTGCGGATTTTCTGCAGCAAATAAACTGGTTTTATGGAACGGGAAAACTATTTTCAATTCTCTTCCGGATCTTATTATAGAATCCGACGCCAGTCGTCTGGGTTGGGGAGCCAGATGCGGTTCCTCCTCAACATGAGGCAAATGGTCATCTGAAGAAATTCTTCACATAAATTCTCTGGAACTTCTGGCAGGATTTTTGGCTCTGAAAAGTTTTGTGAAGGACAGAACACAATGTTGCATTCTTCTGAGGATGGACAATATATCGGCAGTACAATACATCAACCGATTAGGAGGAACCAAATCTCCATCCCTAGCCTACTTGGCAAAAGAAATATCCCCCTGAAGGGATAGGAGTGAAGCGACCGACCAATAGCAGACCGCGGTGGGGGGGTTAAAGTTCGGTTTCCCCATTCTGCCCACCCACAGTAGTCCGGGCAGAATGGGGGAACCGGCGGTGACCGGCTCCGGAGGTCCACATACCACCGGCGATCAGTGGTGGGTGGCAGAGGACGGCGATGTGGCTCCATGGTGCGGCGATCCTACGGAAGCCGGTGAGTAGTTGCCTAGCAACATCTGTAGGGCTACAGTTTTGAGACCACTATACTGTGGTCTCTAAACTGTAGCCCTCCAGATGTTACAAATCTACAACTCCCAGCATGCCCAGACAACTGTTAGCTGTTTGGGCATGCTTGGTTTTGTAGTTTTGCAACAGCTGGAGGGCTACAGTTTGGAGATCACTGTGCAGTGGTCTCTAAACTGTGGCCCTCTAGATCTTGCAAAATTACAACTCCCAGCATGCCCACACAGCAGTTTGCTATCAGGGCATGCTGGGATTTGTAGTTTTGCAACATCTGGAGGGCCACAGTTTGGAGATCACTGTGCAGTGGTCTCTAAACTGTGGCCCTTCAGATCTTGCAAAACTACAACTCCCAGCATTCCCAAACAGCTGTCTCGGCATGCTGGAAATTGTAGTTGCGTACCTCCAGCTGTTGCATAACTACATCTCCCAGCATGGCCTTCGGCGATCAGTACATTCTGGGAGTTGTAGTTTTGCCACAGCTGGAGGCACACTGGTTGGAAAATACTGAGTTAGGCAACAGAACCTAACTGAAGGTTTTCCAACCAGTGTGCCTCCAGCTGTTGCAAAAGTACAACTCCCAGCATGCATGATCTGTCAGTGCATGCTGAGAGTTGTAGTTTTGCAACAGCTGGAGGTTCCCCCCTCCCATGGGAGGGTTTACAGTGAGTTTTCTGCTTCAAGTTTGAGCTGTGGCAAATTTTCAGCTGCAGCGCAAACTCCTGGTGGGAAACTGAACGCAAACCTCCGCCAGTGCGAATGTATCCTAAAAACACTACACTAACACATAATAAAGGGTAAAACACTACATATACACCCCCTTACACTGTCCCCCCAATAAAAATGAAAACGTATCGTACGGCAGTGTTTCCAAAACGGAGCTTCCAGCTGTTGCAAAACAACAACTCCCAGCATTTCCGGACAGCCCCTGACTGTCCAGGCATGCTGGGAGTTTAGCAACAGCTGGAGGCACCCTGTTTGGGAATCACTGGTGTAGAATACCCCTATATCCACCCCTATGCAATCCCTAATTTAGTCCTCAAATGTGCATGGCGCTCTCTCACTTCGGAGCCCTGTTGTATTTCAAGGAAACAGTTTAGGGCCACATATGGGGTATCTCCGTTTTTCTCCTTTTACCCCTCCTTTAAAGTTAGGGGCTACACCAGCCTGTTACTGTACAAAAATAAATATTTTTAAACTAACATACAAAATTTGTAACGCAATTTCTTTTGAGTAAGGAAATACCCCATATGTGGTTGTAAAATGCTCTGCAGATGCACAACAAGGCTCAGGAGTGAGAGCGCACTATGAACATTTGAAGTCTAAGTTGGTGATTTGCACAGGGGTGGTTGATTTTACAGTGGTTGTGACATAAATGCAAAATAAAAATACCCACGTGTGACCCCATTTTGGAAACTACACCCCTCACGGAACGTAACAAGGGGTATAGTGAGCCTTAACACCCCACAGGTGTTTGATGAATTTTCGTTAAAGTTGGAAGGGAAAAAAAAAGTTTAATTTTCACAAGGGAAAATAGGAAAAAAGCCCCCCCAAAATTTGTAACCCCATTTCTTCTGAGTAAGAAAATACCCCATATGTGAATGTAAAGTGCTCTGCGGGTGCACTACAATGCTCAGAAGAGAACGAGCACCATTGGGCTTCTGGAGAGAAAATCTGTCTGGAATTGAAGGCCACATGTGTTTACAAAGCCCCCATAGTACCAGAACAATGGACCCCCCCCCACATGTGACCCCATTTTGGAAACTACACCCCTCACATAATGTACTAAGGGGTGCAGTAAGCCTTTACGCCCACAGGTATTTGACAGATTTTTAGAACAGTGGTCCATGAAAATGAAAAATTGTATTTTTTATTTGCACAGCCCACTGTTCCAAAGATCTGCACCCCTTATTAAATTCTGTGAGGGGTGTAGTTTCCAAAGCGGGGTCACATGTGGGGGGTCCACTGTTCTGGCACCACGGGGGGCTTTGTAAATGCACATGGCCCCTGACTTCCATTCCAAACCAATTCTATCTCCAAAAGCTCAATGGCGATCTCTTCTTCTGAGCATTGTAGTGCGCCAGCAGAGCACTTGACGTCCACACATGGGGTATTTCCATACTCAAAAGAAATGGGGTTACACATTTTAGGGGGCATTTTCTCCTATTACCCCTAGTTAAAAAATGTTTTTCATTTACACATCCGACTTTAACAAAAAGTTGTCAAACACCTGTGGGGTGTTAAGGCTCACTGTACCCCTTTATACGTACCTTGAGGGGTGTAGTTTTCAAAATAGAAGCCATGTGTTTTGTTTTTTTTTTTTTGCTGTTCTGGCACCATATGGGCTTCCTAAATGCGACATGCCCCCCAAAAACCATTTCAGCTAAATTTGCTTTCCAAAAGCCAAATGTGACTCCTTCTGAGCATTGTAGTTAGCCCGCAGAGCATTTAATAACATGGGGTATTTCCATACACAGAAGAGATGGGATTACAAATTTTGGGGGGTATTTTCTCCCATTACCCTTTGTAAAAAAAAATTAATTTGGGGAAAAAACTGCACTTTAGTGAAAAAAAAAGAAATTTTCATTTACAAATCCCACTTTTAACGAAAAGTCGTCAAACACCTGTGGGTGTTAAGGCTCACTGGACCTCTTGTGATGTGCCTTGAGGGGTGTATTCTCCAAAATATTATGCCATGTGTTTTTATTTTTCTTTTTTTTCTTTTTTTTTGCTGTTCAGGCACAATAGGGGCTTCCTAAATGTGACATGCCTCCTAAAACAATTCCAAAAATCCCATTGTCGCTCCTTCCCTTCTGAGCCCTCTACTGCGCCCGCCAAACACTTCACATACACATATGAGGTATTTCCTTACTTGAGAGAAATGTGGTTATAAATTTGGGTGGGCTTTTTCTCCTATTACCCCTTGTAAAATTTCAAAAACTGGGTCTACAAGAACATGCGAGTGTAAAAAATGAAGATTTTGAATTTTCTCCTTCACTTTGCTGCTATTCCTGTGAAACACCGTAAGGGTTAAGACACTTTCTTAATGTCATTTTGAATACTTTGAGGGGTGCAGTTTATATAATGGGGTAATTTATGGGGTATTTCTAATATAAAGGCCCTTCAAATCCACTTCAAAACTGAACTGGTACCTGAAAAATTCTGATATAGAAAATTTTTTGAAAAATTGGAAAATTGCTGCTGAACTTTGAAGCCCTCTGATGTCTTCCAAAAGTAAGAACATGTCAACTTTATGATGCAATGATAAAGTAGACATATTGTATATGTGCATCAATATATAATTTATTTGGAATGTCTATTTTCCTTACAAGCAGAGAGCTTCAAAGTTAGAAAAATGCTAAATTTTACATTTTTTCATCAAATTTTGGAATTTTTCTCCAAGAAAGGATGCCAGTGTCAATGAAAATTTACCACTAACATAAAGTAGAATATGTCACAGAATCAGAATGAAAAGTGAAACCATCCCAGAGTTATTAATGCTTAAAATGACAGTGGTCAGATGGTCCTAAAACGCTCTGGTCCTCAAGGTGAAAATTGGCTTGGTCCTTAAGGGGTTAAAAGCAGCTGACTGGTCTTCAGAGTCTACTTTCAAAACATTTTAATTCAGACCTGAACCTCATGTTTCCTTGACCCTTATTTAAATTACTCCACCTCTTATGAATATATTATACCTTATTTTAGTGTTTAACAATGTTTATTTCTTAGCTTTAAACTTGCATAACGGAAGTCTCCTGTCTTGTTATAAAATTGGAGATTTTCCTAGTCCTTATGACAGAAAATATAGATTTTATTAAAGACAAGAGACAAACATTATCCCATCCTATTGACCCTACCCTATACTGTCATATTAATTTATTTCTCTTCCAGCCTGATTCATCACTTCACAGAAGTTCCTGGACCGAGGTTTCATCCTACTTCGCTCTAGAATATCTACAGTTTCAACTTCGGATGTTTTCTCCATGATTCCTTCTCCAACACTGAAGATTGTTATCTTTTCAAGTTCCATTATTCTCATTAGGACTTCATTTCCTATTGTTGGACTTATTCTTACCATACTTTGGTTTTATAATATGTTAGAGATATGTTTTGCTTATGTACTTATCTTTCCTTCACACCAAAGAAGAGGAAGTATGTCACCTGTATGCTCATTATATCACCTGTGCTGGTCACTGATTGTATGTTTGTTGCATGCCTTATTTGCATACCAACAATTTTTTTCTGTAAACCTGTTATTAACCTTTTGCTGCTATATTCCAGTAAAGAAGAGTTTAGCATAATATTCATCTCCTGTCTTTAATAAAATCTATATTTTCCATCATAAGGACTAGGAAAATCTCTAACTGGTAGAAGGTGTAGTAGCCATCGGACAGTAGAAGGTTTTCAAACTGAGGTTTTTTAACTTTATTAAAAGGAAATCTGTCACCAGTTTCACCTCCATTAACCTGTCGGTACCGACAGGTAGTGCAGGTGAAACTGATGACAATGGTACTCACCTTGTCCCATTCCGTGGTGGGGATCTCCGGTAATCTCCTCCGTTAATCTCCGCTTCGGGCACCCGGCTTGGGGCATGGGCAGAGCTTAGTGACATCAGGCTGCTGCTCCCTGCTGGGTCCCGCTGTGAGAGAACAGCAGCGGTGATGTCACTAAGCTCCACCCATGTCCCAAGCCGGGTGCCCAGAGGGGAGCTAACGGAGGAGATTACCAAAGATCACCGCAATGGAATGGGACAAGGTTAGTACTGTTGTCATCAGTGTCACCGACACTACCTGTCGGTACCGACAGGTTAGTGCAGGTGACAATGGGGACAGATTTCCTTTAAGGCCTGGCTGAAGGTAGCAGCAGTAGCAAGGGTGAGGCTGGTCAAGAGTGACTGGTAGTAGGCAAAGTATCGCAAGAGGAGATGTACTGGTATGAGTTTTAGTATCCAACGGACAGCAGGAGGTTTTAAAACTGAGGCTTTTCAAATTAAAAACAAGGTTTTTTAAATTTTGGAAGCCTGGCTTAAGGTAGCAGTAGCAAAAGTGAGACCAGAGTAGAGGAATGTAGTAGGCAGAGTACAGCAGGAAGAAGCAAACTGGTAAGAGTTATAGTACCCAGCAAACAGAAGGAGGTTTTGGAACTGAGGTTTCTTAAATTAATCAAAGCCTGGCTGAAGGCAGCAGCAAGAGTGAGGCCCAACTAGAGTGACTGGCAGCAGGCAAAGTACTACATGAGGAAGTGGACTGGTAAGAGTTTTAGTAGCCAGCGGGCAGAAGGATTTCAAACTGAGGTTTTTAAAAAATTTTAAAACTATTTTTCAAATTCAAGGCATGGCTTAAGGTAGAAGCAGCAAGCGTGAGGCTGGACAAGAGGGTCTAGTAGTATTCAGCAGACAGCAGGAGGCTTAAAAATGTAGCTTTTTCAAATTTTGCACTGCATGCACTGTGCTGCACATGGACAACTGTGTGGACTGTCCCAGCCTCTGCGCCACATAATTGTGCACAGCAGGGACTAGTGGTAGCTGTAGCCAGCAGACATCAGGCAGTGGTGAAGTAGTGTTAGCTGTAGCCACTAGAGAGCAGAAATCGGTGGACTAGGGATACTAGTAGCCAGGCCTTCTAATGCCTCTCCATGTGCTTATAGAGGCCTAAGTCAGACCCTGGCTGTGCCTTAGAGACAGCACTGTGCCTGCTTTTCTGGATCTGGTAAGGTAGATAAGATTTTCCACATGGCAGCATACCTTAAAGAGCTAGGTACACCACCATCTGACTGTGCCCCTGTTTTTTTTTTCTCAAGCCTTCAGATCCATCACCAGTGTCACTGTTACTTACTCCTGAGCTACCCAGACCAAAAAGCCTGCTGACATCCTCATCCTTAAACTCCTTTTCATCATCCCCACCACTCCTTTCAGTAAGAACTTCTGATGTCTGATCGTGGCCTCCTTGTTCCCTCTTAGCAAATCCACTATGTAACCTTACAGTATCCCCACCACGCCTACCAACACAAGACCTACCAGTGCCATGCTCAGCCACTACATCACCCTCCACCCTCCTTCTCATGGCTAGTCCTATCCTTCTGCGTACATATGGGGGGGGATTTGGGGAGCAAAGACAGAGATGAGGAAACAGACATTTCCATTGCACCATGTACCTGTAGACGATGAGGAATATTGTCACTCTACTTTTTCCTCCTGAGAAGACCTCGAATGAGTCAACCAGTCCACAAGGGCTGCACTGTCCTGTGAAACCACACAACCACTGACAGACAGTGAGAACCTTGGATGGCTGATGTGGCTGCTATTTCCACCAGGCATCGGGCTGCTGCTACCTATACTGTTGCTGGTACTGCCAACAACATTCTTACTTGGACATTGCAGGGGTCTGTCCTCTACCCCATTCAACAATTCCTTTACCGGACATATTTTTTTAAGGGTTACTCGGATGTTTGTGGTATCGGACCAGGGCCTGGCCTAACACATCACACTGCAGCTCAGCCTATTACTAGCTGAGGTGATATATTGCTGTGGCCAGTGATTAGCTGAACTGCAGTGTGACATGTCTAAAGTGAAAGTAAACTGATGCCGGTTAGCTCAGGGGGCTGTTCGGGATCGCCGCCGCCGCGGCATCCTGAACAGCTGTAGGACAGCAGGAGGGTCCCCTACCTTCCTCCTCGCTGTCCGATCGCCGAATGACTGCTAAGTGCCTGAAATCCAGGCATGAGCAGTCAAGCGGCAGAATCATTGATCAATGGTTTCATATGAGAAACCCTTGATCAATGTAAAAGATCAGTGTGTGCAGTGTTAGAGCCCTCTATGGGGGATCATTTAACCCCTTCCATAATAAAAGGGGTTAAAATAAACATAAAATAACATAAAAATAAACATAAAACTAAACATATGTGATATCGCCGCGTGCGGAAATGTCCGAATTATAAAAATATATTGTTAATTAAACCGCACTGCCAATGGTGTACGCGCAAAAAAATTCAAAAGTCCAGAATAGCGTATTTTTGGTCACTTTTTATATAATGAAAAAATTAATAAAAAGAGATTAAAAAGTCCGATCAATACAAAAATGGTACCGCTAAAAACTTCCGATCACGGTGCAAAAAAATAAGCCCTCAAACCGGCCCGAACGCAGAAAAATGAAAAAGTTATAGGGGTCAGAAGAGAACCATTTTAAACATATACATTTTCCTGCATGTAGTTATGATTTTTTCCAGAAGTACTACAAAATTAAATCTATATAAGTAGGGTATCATTTTAATTGTATGGACCTACAGAATAAAGATAAGGTGTAATTTTTACCAAAAATTGTACTGCATAGAAACGGAAGCCCCCAAAAGTTACAAAATGGCGTTTTTTCTTCAATTTCATCGCACAATGATTTTTTTCTTCAATTTTGTGGTCCTTTGTTTCCATTTCGCTGTAGATTTTTGGGTAAAATGACTCATGTCATTACAAAGTAGAATTGGTGGCACAAAAAATAAGCCACCATATGGATTTTTAGGTGCAAAATTGAAAGGGTTATGATTTTTAAAAGGTAAGGAGGAAAAAACGAAAGTACAAAAACTGAAAAACCCTCCGTCCCCAAGGGGCTAATAAAGTTCAAAATTGTTCACAAATGTCTTAAAATTCATTATCAAAAATACATTACCACAAATATTATAAATGTTATAACATTGCTTAGAAGTAGGGCCATTACTTTCCTTCTTTGTTTATTTGGAAAATTGTAAAACTAATAAATTAACAGTTATACAAGAAGTCGGACCATGGTCACACACCATAAAAAAAAGTATTTTATCTATGACCATTTGTTCAGCTAAAGAAAAAAAACATAATTTTTTTCCCCATAATCAGCTAAAATAAGTATGGAAAAAAGTTAATGCTTATTCATGAATGTGTCACAAAGGTGCTGTAGATATTCTTAAAATATATGCAATAGAAAAGGTGACTTATTGACCATACAAGAGAAGGTGGTGGGAGGAGGCTGTTGCAGCTTGACACCACCTCTAAGGCACTATAGCTTGTAAGTTAAAAAGTGATTTCATGACTGTGCAAACAACCAATCATCAAGATAGAAGTACAATTTATTTTGTCTTCCTATCAGCTACCTGCCATGTCTCCATACCATATCTTGAATGGAGCTGACAGATTTCTTTAAAGGGGTAGTCCAGTGGTGAAAAACGTATCCCCTATCCTAAGGATAGGTGATATGTTTGAGATCGCGGGGGTCCGACCTGCGATCTCTCTGTACGGGGGCCAGGCTCTGCGGCCAGATAGCTGGTGTCGACCACCGCTTCGTGCGGAGGTCGACACGCCCCCTTCCCGCGGGCTGTCAGGGCCCCGTACAGGAGATCGCGGGGGGCCCCAGCGGTTGGACCCCCCGCGATCTGCAACTTATCCCCTATCCTTAGGATAGGGGATAAGTTGTTCACCACTGGACTACTCCTTTAAGCATGCAATCATAAGTTAAGGCCAGAACGACTTAAATACATTTTTATTATTAAACACAGACCTGAATGTGCACAGTGTTGAACATAATGATTAGCATTTGAATACTTACTACAAAGGGAAAAAAAATCCAGATACTCATTGATCCCAATGGGCAAGTACCAGATCAGAGGAGCAAAGTTGTTATACCAGCCTGATGCACGTTTCACCAAAGCTTTACAGCTGACAGGTGCAGCACTCAGCTAACCACTTCTATCCCTTCATTTTGACAATCTACAAAACTTTTATGTTTACGTTTTATGAAATGACAGTTAAAATTTAACAATGAGATAACTAGCAGTTATATTGTAACTTGATAAGGTTAGTGAAGCTACTAAGTCCTTTAGCCCTGGCCTCCTGGACAAATCACTACACTGCTTGGAACGCCACCAAATTCCTGAGTCTTAGATATCTATTCTAGACTTTTAGGTCTTTACACATCAAATTACTTTAATCTATTAATGACAGTTTGGTACACCGTGATGCTGTTTACATAATGTTCATCATAATTGTCTTATGTGAGAACATGCTGCACTTTTCTCTTCACCTCTGGCAACTACCGTATATGACTATTTCCTTGTTATTTTGGTTTTGAAGAAATATGTGAGGGACTTTTCTTTTTCCTTGAATGTTAGACTTTTTATGACTTTATCATTACTCACAGTTAGACAACAGAACATAGTTTTACGCCATTTGCCTGTGTGTCTCTAGCTGCCCTCATCCAGGTATGTTCTCTGGAAAGGCAGGGAAGTATATGGCTAGTTCGCTTGAATTTTGTATATCCAGAGATATAGAAGTGACAAATTGTCACTTCTTAAAGAGTTACTGCTAATAAATATCCAGCAGTGATGGTTTTCATTTTGTTACAACATAGTCATGGCATGATACTTACATGGTTCAAAAGTTAAAAAAATACAAGTCTATCAAGTTTAACCTATAACCCTACTGTGTTGATCCAGAGGAAAGTAAAAAAAAAAAAAAACGATGAGGCTGATGGAAACTCCAAATATGGCAATCACAATAAATCCCTGGATTAATGTACTATCTCTATAAATCTAGTATCCAGAAATTGTAATATTATATTTTTCTGGAAAAAAAAACAACAACTCCAGGCCCCCTTTAAACTTGCCAAATCACCCCTAAGACATATTTTTTCCAAACTTAAAAGCTGCAAGCTTGATAACTAGTCTTGGAACTCTTATCCACCCATTCCCTTAACCCCTTAAGGACATGCATAACGCCTAAGGTCACTTTGCACCCAGCGCCATACATTTATGGCGCAGCTGTGATGCGAGTGCAGGACCAGTGCTTGCTTCATTCCCAGCAGGTCCCGGTGGCTGTCAGCAGCTGCGGACCCGCCGGTAATGGCAGACATCAGCGATCACACTCATAACCCCTCAGATGCTGTGATCAACACAGATCATGGCATCTGCAGTAGTGCGGAACTTTGAATGGCTGATCTAATTGCCCTAGGCCACAGGGATCAGATCAGCCAAGATGGTGGACGGAGGTCCCCTCACCTGCCTCCATCTGTCTCCCGGGGTCTTCTGCACTGATCTGCCTTCCAGCAGACCAGAGCAGAAGATTGATGATAAAACTGATCAGTGCTATGCTCTATGCATAGCACTGAACAGTATTAGCAATCTAATGATTGCTATAAATAGTCTATAAAAGTGTAAAATAAATGGAAAAAAAAAAGTAAAAAAAATGTGAAATGGAAAAATGAAAACGCAAAAATAAAAGTGGCTGTGTCCTTAAGGGGTTAATTACCTTGGTCACCCTCATCTGTACAGACTCCCGTTCCGCAATGTCTTTCTTATATACAGGTGCCCAATAATTCATACTATATGTGGTCTGACCAGTGGTTTATACAGAGGCAAAACTATGTTCCTGTCATGAGCCTCTATTGATACATCCCATGACTTTATTAGCCTTGGCAGCAGCTGTCTGGCACTTGTCAGTAAAGTTGAGCCTATTGTCCAACAAAACCCTCTAGTCCTTTTGGTAGCAGTTTTACCTGGTGATTTATTATTTAGCACGTAATTGTATGTAGTGGAGGGCATTTATCATGCCTCCAACTGATGTAATCTTATTAATGGTAGGGTCACACGTACCGTATTTTGCTGTGTATTTTCTGCAGCCAATTTTGCTTCTCATTGACTTCAGTGGGTAGGAAAATATGCAGCAGCAAATACACAGCAAAATATGCCACAAAATATGGCTGGTGTGACAAGTGATGAAGCGACACAATTTGAACTGCCTCCTTGTCACTTGGCTGAGAGATAAAGCTGCGATTTTATAATTTTGGCAACTACCATCAGCTCCAGGAAAGATACAGTTTCTTTTATACCCTAACAATTGTGTCTGCAGCTCTTAGCAGAAAATACAGCTGACAGATTCCCTGACAGAAACCCCATAGTACTTATATTACCATAGGTGTGCCAAAATCATAAACTTTTTAGCTATTTTCATTTAGTCTGTGCTTGCTTTGTCAATTATGTTTGTTGTGCGCTTGATAGGCTTGCCTAACTTTTCATTTGTGCAAAAAAAAAAAAAAAAATGTTATTTACATTTTTTGTTGTCTATGTATCAGCGAGGACACTGGTAGCTTTTGCAGGGATAGGTTTACCTATGTAGATTAACCCCTTAAGGACTGAGCCCTTTTTCACCTTAAGGCCCATTTTTGCAATTCCGACCACTGTCAATTTATGCAATAACTCTGGGATGCTTTTACTGACCACTGTCAATTTATGCAATGATAACTCTGGGATGCTTTTACCAATTATTCTGATCCCGAGATTGTTTTTTCGTGACATATTCTACTTTAACACAGTGGTAAATTTTCATTGTTGCATCCTTTCTTGGTGAAAAATCCCCAAATGTCATGAAAATTTAGCATTTTTCTAACTTTGAAGCTCTCTGCTTATAAGGAAAATAGACATTTTTAAATAAATTAGATATCGATTCAAATTTGCAATATGTCTACTTTATATTTGCATCATGAAGTTGACAAGTTTTTACTTTTGCAAGACATCAGAGGGCTTCAAAGTTCAGCAGCAATTTTCCAATTTTCCACATAATTTTCTAAATCGGAATTTTTCAGGGACTAGTTAAGTTTTGAAGTGGATTTGAGGGGTCTTCTTATTAGATATACCCCATAAATGACCCCATTATAAAAACTGCACCCCCCCCCCCAAAGTATTCAAAATGACATTCAGAAAGTGTGTTCACCCTTTAGGTGTTTCACAGAAATAGCAGCAAGGTAAAGGAGAAAATTCTAAATCTTCATTTTTACACTTGCAGAGGTAAAAGGAGAAAAAGCCCCCCAAAATTTGTAACCCAATTTCTCTCGAGTAAGGAAATACCTCATATGTGGATGTCAAGTGCTCTGTGGGTACACTACAGGGCTCAGAAGGGAAGGAGCGACAATGGGATTTTGGAGTTTTTCTGAAATGGTTTTTGGGGGGTATGTCACATTTAGGAATCCTCTATGGTGCCAGAACAGCAGAAAACCCCCACATGACATACTATTTTGGAAACGACACCCCCAAGGAACGTAACAAGGGATCCGCTGAGCCTTAACACCCCACAGGTGTTTGACGACTTTTCGTAAAAGTCGGATGTGTAAATGAATTTAGTTTTTTTTTTTCACTAAAATGCTGTTTTTCCCCCAAATTTTACATTTTTACAAGGGGTTATAGGAGAAAATGCCCCCCAAAATTTGTAACCCCATCTCTTCTGAGTATGGAAATATCCCATGTGTGGATGTCAAGTGCTCTGCTGGTGCACTACAATGCTCAGAAGAGAAGAAGTCACATTTGGCTTTTGGAAAGCCAAATGTCATTTCTTCTCTTCTGAGCATTGTAGTGCACCAGCAGAGCACTTGACATCCACACATGGGGTATTTCTTCTGAGTATGGAAATACCCCATATGTGGATGTAAAGTGCTCTGCAGGCAAACTACAATGCTCAGAAGAGGAGGAGCGCCATTGGGCTTTTGGTGAGAGAATTTGGTTGGAATAGAAGTGGGAGGCCATGTGTGTTTACAAAGCCCCCCGTGGTGCCAGAACAGTGGACCCTCCCACATGTGACCCCATTTTGGAAACTACACCCCTCACAGAATTTAATAAGGGGTGCAGTGAACATTTACACCCCACTGGCGTTTGACAGATCTTTGGAACAGTGGGCTGTGCAAATAAAAAATAAAATTTTTCATTTTCATGGACCACTGTTCCATAAATCTGTCAGACACCTGTGGAGCGTAAATGCTCACTGTACCCCGTATTACATTAAGTGAGGGGTGTAGTTTCCAAAATGGGGTCACATGTGGGGGGGTCCACTGTTCTGGCACTATGGGGGCTTTGTAAACACACATGGCCTTCAATTTCAGACACCTTCCCTTGCCAAAAGCCCAATGTCGCTCCTTCTCGTCTGAGCATTGTTGTTCGCTGCAGAGCACTTTACATCCACATATGGGGTATTTTCTTACTCAGAAGAAATGGGGTTACAAATTTTGGGGGTCTTTTTTCCTATTCTCCAGTGTGAAAATGAAAAATGTAGGGTAACACCAGCATTTTAGTGAAAATTTTTATTTTTTTATTTTCGCATCCAATTTTAATGAAAATTTGTCAAACACCTGTGGGGTGTTAAGGCTCACTATACCCCTTGTTACATTCATTGAGGGGTGTAGTTTCCAAAATGGGGTCACATGTGGGTATTTATTGTTTTGCATTTATGTCAGAACCACTGTAAAATCAGCCACCCCTGTGCAAATCACCAATTTTGACCTAAAATGTACATAGTGCGCTCTCACTCCTGAGCCATGTTGTGTGCCCACAGAGCACTTTACGCCCACATATGGGGTATTTCTGTACTCAGAAGAAATTGCGTTACAAATTTTGGGGGTCTTTTTTTTCCTTTTACAGCTTGTGAAAATTAAAAGTATGGGGCAACACCAGCATGTTAGTGTAAAAAGTTTTTTTTTTTTTTTTTTACAATGTAGATCCCAATTTTACCTTTTCAAAAGGAGAAAAGCCCCCCAAAATTTGTAATTAAATTTCTCCCGAGTAGGGAGATACCCCATATGTGGCCCTAAACTGTTTCCTTGAAATACGACAGGGCTCCGAAGTGAGAGAGCACCATGCGCATTTGAGGCCTAAATTGGGGATTTGAATCCACCACAAAAATACAATACGGCAGTGTTTCCCTAACAGGGGGTCTCCAGCTGGTGCAAAACTCCCAGCATGCCTTGACAGTCAGTGGCTTTCCGGCAACATTGTGAGTTGTTGTTTTTCAACAGCTGATTGCTCTGTTTTGGAAACAGTGCCGTACAAGACTTTTTTTTTCATCGGTGGGGGGGGGGGGGGGGGGGGGGGAGTGTGTAGGGGTATGTAGTGTTTTACTTTTTATTTTGTGTGGTGTAGTGTAGTGTTTTTAGGGTACATTCACACAGGCAGATGTTTACAGTGGGAATTTGAGCTGCGGCGGAAAATTTGCTGCATCTCAAACTTGCAGCAGAACTCATTGTAAACCTGCCCGTGTGAATGTACCCTTTAAGTTCACAATGGGGGGGCAAACCTCCAGCTGTTGCAAAACTACAACTCCAAGCATGCACTGACAGGCCATACATGCTGGGAGTTGTAGTTATGCAACAGCTGGAGGCACATTGGTTGCGAAACACAGAGTTTGTTACTTAACTCATTGTTTCGCAACCAGTGTGCCTCCAGCTGTTGCAAAACTAGAACTCCCAGCATGTACAGTCTCTCAGTGCATGCTGAGAGTTGTATTTTTGCAACAGCTGGAGGCACACTGGTTGCAAAACACTGAGTTCGGTAACAAACTCTGTTTCACAACCAATGTGTCTCCAGCTGTTGCAAAACTGCAACAATCAGCATGCATTGACAGCCGAAGGGCATGCAGAGAGTTGTAGTTTTGCAACAGCTAGAAGCACACTGCTACAACTCGCAGCATACCCTTTAGTAGTCTGTGCATGTTGGGAGTTGTAGTTATGCAACAGCTGGATGCACACTTATTCATAGAAAAAATGTGCCTCCAGCTGTTGCATAACTACATACTACCAAAGGGCATGCTGGGAATTGTAGTTGGAACTCCAGCTGTTGCAAAACTACAACTCCCAGCATGCCCTTTGGCTTTGTATGCCGAGAGTTGTTGCTAAGCAACAGCAGGAGGTGAACAGGCCTCACCTCTTGTTGTATCCTGCTGTCGGGACCGCCGCTGCTGTATCCTGCTGCCAAGACCGATCCTGCTGCTCCTGTCGCCGCCACCGATCCTGAGGGGACCCCCGCCGGACCAGGGCAAGGTAGGAGACCCCCGCCGGCGCCGATCTCCACTCCAATCGCCGTCCCCAGCACGTCCGTGATTGGTCGGTCGTTCCGACCAATAAATCGCGTGATCGTGAGGCGGCACCCGTGCCACCTCACTCCTTCTGAGTAAGGGTGATTGGGCCTGTCTCGGACAGCCACATTCACCATTTTTTTTCCGGGTCACCAGAGACTTGATTGACCCGGAATAACCGCAAATCGCATGTCTGAATTGATATGGGGGGACCTCAGGACCCCCCTGGGTGATATACCGGGATGCCTGCTGAACGATATCAGCAGGCATCCCGGTCTGGTCCCTGCCCGGTGAGCGGCAGGGGCCGGAAGAATGCAGGGCGTACCCATTCGCCCTGAGTCCTTAAGGACTCGGAAACAGGGGCGTATGGATATGCCCTGCGTCCTTAAGTGGTTAAATTGCAAACATACAGAACTTATCAGCAGCTTGTAACAGCAGTCGGCATGGCAGAGAGAGAATGGAGAAGGGAGAACATAACAGAAAAAAACACTGAACTTCCTTACTGATACTGAACAAACAAGTTCACAGGTATATACAGCCAGTAATGATTACTCCACAGTGCCATCTACTGTTCAGGTGCTATTAATACACAATATATCCTGTTGCATTTCCCAACAATTTTTGCACAAATGTACTCCAGTATATGAAATGTGGGCAATCTGGATTTAGGTTTTTAACTCATCAGACTGCTTGATTACAGCAACCAAAGTAGTAATATAGTATTTTTCATACTGACGTAGTTGTGTTATTATTAACCCCTTAATGACATGGGACAAAAAATTACTTCCTGTCACCCTGGTACATAATGCATCAGGATGTAAATTAACTTCCTAAGCAGCATTCCGACTATAAAGTGAGAGTAGGAGCTGCGCTGTCATCATAGACGGCAGGTGCTGGCTGTTATCAGAACTATAAAAATGTAACCCCTTCCCTCTTTGGCGATTTTTCATTTTTGCACTTTAGTTTTTTCCTCCTCACCTTCTAAAAATCATAATACTTTCACTTTCCACCTAAAAATCCAAATGAGGGCTTGTTCTTTGTGTCAACAATTTTACTTTATAATACCATTAATAATTTCTCCACAAAATCTATGGCTAAAGCAAAAAAAAAATTTTTGTGGGGCAAAATTGAAAAAAAAAAGGTATTTTGTAATTTTTAGCGGCTTCCGTTTCTACGCAGTGCAGTTTTCGTAAAAATTGCACTTTATATTTATTCTGTAGGTCCATACGGTCGCAAGGATGCCCAAGTTACATAGGTTTGATTTTAATTTACTACTAAAAAAAATTATAACTACATGCACCAAAATTTAGACTTTTTTCCATGTACGCCATTGACCGTGCGGTTTAATTAACAATATATTTTTATAGTTTGGACATTTACGCATGCGGCGATACCACATATGTTTATTTTTATTTACACTGTTTTTTTTTTTTAAATGGGAAAATGTAAGCAATCAAAAGATTGCATGGTTAAAAAAAAGATAGGGGGAAAAAAAAGTTGATAAAAGTGAATAAACCCCTTCTCTAATAAAAGTTTAAATCACCCCCCTTTTCCCATTTATTAAATAAAATGATGTAATAAAAATAATCATATGTGGTACCTCTGCGTGTGTAAATGTCCGAACTATTAAATTATAATGTTATCTAAACTGAATGATTGATGGCATACACGGAAAAAAAATACCAAAGTCCAAAATTGTGCATTTTTGGTCACTTCATATACCATCAAAAAGTCCCATCAAAACAAAAATGGTACCGATAAAAACTACAGACTATGGCGAAAAAATGAGCCCTCATATAGCCCTGTAAGCTGGAAAAATAAAAAAAGTTATAGGGGTCAGAAGACGACAATTTTAAACATACAAATTTTGGTGCATGTAGTTATAATTAAAGTGGTAAAATAAAACAAAACCTACATAAATTGTGACCATATGGACCTACAGAATAAAGTTATGGTGTCATTTTTACCAAAAATTGCACTGTGTAGAAACAGAAGCTCTTAAAAGTTACAAAATGGTGTTTTTTTTTATTTCACCGCACAAATATATATTTTTTGGTTTTGCAGTAGATTTTGTTATTAAATGATTGATGTCATTACAAAGTATAATTGGTGGAGCAAAAAACAAGCCCTTATATGGGTCTGTATGTGCAAAATTGATAGCGTTACGATTTTTAGAAGGGGAGGTGGAAAAAACAAAAGTGCAAAAATGAAAATTGCCCTGGTCCTTAAGGTCAAAATAGGCTTGGTCCTTAAGGGCTTAAAGGGGTACTCCGGTGGAAAACAAATGTTTTCAAATAAACTGGTTCCAGAAAGTTAAAAAGATTTGTAAATTACTTCTATTTAAAAATCTTAAGCCTTCCAGTACTTATGAGCTGCTATATACTACAGAGGAAGTTGTGAAGTTCTTTTCAGTCTGATATAAATATGCAGCATTAGATGGTAGGTTCTGCATAGACCCCTGCTTAGCAGATATAGTCACCCAGCATAAATAGATCAAATAATAGAACAACAAAAGGTATGCGTGTTCAGGGTGTGCTTAAAATGTAACTTTTAATGTTTTTGATTAAAATATCACCAAAATAATATAATGTGCCTGTGCACCCCAAAGGTTTGAAAATAATGTATGTACAATTGCGGTATATACGCTAGCCCATGAGTCGGTCAGGTATTGTCAACCCAGTACTGACAGGGCTAGTCTTACAATAATCAGCACTAACTCACCAACCCAATGTGGGTCCTATGTGAGCAAGTTAAACTAAAAAAAGACACCAACGCGTTTCTACCTCAATGTATGATGAGGTGTCATCAGGGAGGTTTAATTACAGTATTACTTAATTATACCACAGTTAACGCCCAGCATGGGCATGCAAAATATTCATAACATTCAGTGGCTACAACCACAATAGTGAAATCGGTAACATTTCATAAACAATATATATATATCATGGCAACCTATATGGAAAAAGATTGCACAAATCACAAACACCAGTCTGCTGTAGCCACTTCTAAACTTTTCAGGAGCGCCATCTTTCGACCTGTGAAAACAAAAACGGGACAGGCACGACCCTGTTCAGTACTCGCCCTGTGGAGAGAATAAGGAAAGGTATATGAACCCTTTCCCTTGCTACTCACGGTTCTGTAGTGTGGACAGCGGGCGATGCACCAACCTGCATGCAGCGCAGGGAGCCTTGAACTCCGGCTCTTACCGCCTAGTATGGCGAGGTGTCGGAATCTGACGCAGCTTCCGGCCGTGAGCGGAAGTATATGTGCGTAGCTCCGCCTACCCTCCTGGCGCCATCACACAGGAGGGCGTGTCTATAGCTACGCTTACTATTAACAGCCGCTCATCTATTGGACCCGGAGCAAAATGTATGATTGGATTTAACAGGCAGGTTAAGTATGTTTGCACTATAACAACAGTAGGATGACCGCCAATGTCAATGTATATGGGAGTAGTTGGTAATCATTATGTCCACTATGAGACCAGGAGCTAGGGAACCAGCCAATTCACACAGCTCCCAAGGGACATAATTATTGCAATAAATATTAAGGTGAAGCAATCATTCTCAATGGCCACAGGAAACATGAGTCATATATAGGACTTAATCTGACCATGTACCTGGTTCCTGTAGAAATCAAGTGGGGTGGGGGAGTGTAATAGTGAGCCTATTCTGACCCTATTTGGCCCTAGGGTAACTTAGCCCTATGCCTAGGCGGGGTGGCCGCCCTAATAAGGGTGGTCCCACGCAGGAACCTCCTATTATGCAGTTATCATGCCCCAATTAGGAGGTGGCTATTAGCTCCTAAGGGACTTACTAAAGTCCTCCCTGACTACCTCACCACCACTCCAGCACCCCAACCAGTCAATCGCTACGGAAACAACCATAATTAAGTTGCTCATTGAGCCCTTTGGGCGCCACTGTATCACGTAGATGGATCCAGCGGCACTCTCGCTGGAGCAATAGTCTATCCATGTCTCCTCATCTCTGTGAGGGTGTCATTTTTTCGACTCCCACAAATTTTAAACATGTGAGATCTCCATTGTGTACTATATTGATGTGGGTGGCAATGGATGTCTCCCTTTTGTTCCTGCAATCCCCCACATGTTCAAGTACTCTCCTCCTAAATTCCCTCAATGTTTTTCCCACATAAAGGAGGGGGCATGTACAGTAGGCTACATAAATGATGGCTTTAGTTGAGCAATAAATGAACTGTTTTATAGGTATGGACACTGTTTGTCCGTTTGACAAGGACTTTGTTTTTTCAACATACTGACATGCACGACAGTGCCCACACCTATAACATCCCTCCACTTTACCTAGCCTCCCCAACCAGTTAGCAGATTCATTACCAACTGGTTGTAGGTGGCTAGCCACCAACATGTCTCCTAGGCTCCGACCACGTCTAGATGTAATCTGTGGTGTTGGTCCAATTACATCTTTGAGATCATTATCCATTTGTAAGATCTCCCAATGCTGTGAGATGATCCTACGTACCTCATTGGACAACTTATCATATGTGCCTATGATCCTCATTGGCTGTTGAGTAGAGGGGGAATGTTTGGGTATCAAAAGGTCATTCCTTGGTGTAGATATAGCTGTGTGGTGTGCCCTGGTAAGTATGTAACCCCTGAATCTCTTTTTCATGGTCGTTGACTCCTTCCTAAACTCCCTATTTGACGAACAGTTCCTCCTGAGGCGGAGAAATTGCCCCTTGGGTATCCCCCTTTTCAGAGGCAACTCTCCCACCTCGGGAGGCTGTTCGTCGTGGTCGATTTACGGTAGATGGTGCTTTGTAAGACCCCCTCAGAGTCCTTATATACCTTAACATCAAGGAAATTGAGCTCATTTTTGTTTGTTTCAAAAGTGAAGAACAAGCCCAGGTTATTGTTGTTAATATGACCTACTAGCTGTTCAAATTCCAACTTGGTTCCGTTCCAAAGAACGAAAACGTCATCGATGAAACGTAACCAAATAAGTGCCTGTTCACAGAAATGGGCCATTTCATCATGGAATAGGTAAGTCGCCTCCCACCACCCTAATGTGAGATTTGCGTAACTCGGGGCGCAGGGGGACCCCATCGCGGTCCCCCTTATTTGGTGGTAGATGACCCCATTGAATAGAAAATAGTTCCTATTTAACACAAAATGCAGTATTTGTAACATGAAGGTGTTGTGTTCACGGTACTCTATGCCTCGTGTACTCAAAAAATTATTTTCAGTCTGACCACAGTGCTCTCTGCTGACACCTTTGTCCGTTTCAGGAACTGAAACTTAAAGGGGTTATCCAGAAATAGAAAAACAGAGCTACTTTCTTTCAAAAACCACTCCCCGTCTGTCTCCAGGTTGGGTGTGGTTCTGCAGCTCAGTTCCATTGAAGTGAATGGAGCCAAGTTGTAAAACCACATCCAACCTAGAGACAGACACAGAGCTCTTTTTCTATTTCTATTCCTGAATAACCCCTTTAAGATTTTTAAATAGAAGAAATTTACAAATTTGTTTAAAGGGGTATTCCAGGCAAAAACTTTTTTTTATATATCAACTGGCTCCGGAAAGTTAAACAGATTTGTAAATTACTTCTATTAAAAAATCATAATCCTTCCAATAGTTATTAGCTTCTGAAGTTTTCTGTCTAACTGCTCAATGATGATGTCACGTCCCGGGAGCTGTGCATGATGGGAAAATATCCCCATAGGAGCTGCACAGCTCCTGGGACGTGAGTCATCAGAAAGCAGTTAGGCAGAAAACAGCAACTCAACTTCAAAAGCTAATAACTATTGGAAGGATTAAGATTTTTTAATAGAAGTAATTTACAAATCTGTTTAACTTTCTGGAGCCAGTTGATATCTAAAAAAAAAGTTTTGGCCTGGAATACCCCTTTAACTTTCTGGAACCTGTTGATTTAAAAAACATTTTTTTTCCACTGGTGTACCCCTTTAAGGGATTATACAATGATTTTAAATCTACCTGCTCTAAATACAACTAGCCTCTCTCTCCTGCTCATTCTGTAGGCTTCTCAGCTAAACACTAAACAGAATCATTGAATAGACATTACAATTGGAGATTTTCCTAGCTATTGTGACATAAAATATAGATTTTATTAAGACAAGAGACGAGTATTATCTCACCAGTGATCTCTACCCTGATTATCTACTAATTATTTATTATTTTCTTCCATAGCTTAACCAGATCCCCTTGATGTTCTATTCTACAGTTTGTTTTTCTGCATAGTTCCCATGTTACAAGATTATCTATACGTGTTTATTCCAGAGGACAGCAAAGAAAGAGGAAGATTGATTACCAGTGTGAACTTTTATAACATTGGTCGCTCTCTCTGATTGGCTGACTGACTGTTCTCTGCATACCTAATGAGTTGCTAGGCAAAAATTTTCTTTGTAACTTGTTAACTATTTTAAATTAGTAAAGAAAGAAATACTCGTCTCTTGTCTTAATAAAATCTATATTGTCTGTCACAATAGCTAGGAAAGTCTCCAATTTTATTGCAGACAAGAGACTCCTATTATGCATGTTTAAAGTTATGCAAATTTTAGAAACAATATCTAATAAAAAAAAAAACATAGAAACATGAGGGTCAGGTCTAAAATAAAAGGTTCTAAATGTAGATTCGGAAGACCAATTTGCTGTGCATAAAATGTCTGATAAAGAACCTCCTGCCTAAAAATCTTTAGTTGTCATGGCCCCTCTGGTTGAGTGAGTACCAAAAACGGAGATATCTATACCTGCTAATTGCATAGTCAATTTATCTCATCTAGCTAGAGTAGGGGAAGACACAGGAGTATACGGTCTACAATAAGAAAGACATAAGGGAAGAAGACATATTTCTTAAGGACAACGTTTTTCTTCATAGACTTTTAAACAGCAGACCATGCAGAGATTATGATTATGAGCAAAAGTAGGATAAAAAGCAGAGTGTACGTTGGTTTTTGTTCGTCTGTATATGGAAAATTGTACACTCTGTGGAGAGTATTGTTTACGATTTATATCCAGAGCTCTTACATCCAGGGCTGCCATCAGAAATTTCGGGGCCCCTCACACAGCTCAAGGCCTGGGCCCCCCCCCCCCAGCTGGAAGGGGGGCATGCCGTACCCAGCATGGAGCACTGGCTGACACGCCCCTCCATGTACCCCATAGAGATACATGGAGGGGGTGTGCCGGCCGCGGCTTCCTGCAGGGTACAGACGTGCAGGAGATCAGGGGGGGGGGGTCCCAGCACTTGGACCCCCCTGCGATCTATAACTTATCCCCTAACAGTTATTTTTCACCAGACTACTCCTTTAACCCCTTAAGGACTCAGCCTATTTTGGCCTTAAGGACTCAGACAATTAAATTTTTACGTTTTCATTTTTTCCTCCTCGCCTTCTAAAAATCATAACTCTTTTATATTTTCATCCACAGACTAGTATGAGGGCTTGTTTTTTGCGCGACCAGTTGTCCTTTGTAATGACATCACTCATTATATCATAAAATGTATGGCGCAACCAAAAAACTATATTTTTGTGGGGAAATTAAAACGAAAAACGCAATTTTGCTAATTTTGGAAGGTTTTGTTTTCACGCCGTACAATTTATGGTAAAAATGACATGTGTTCTTTATTCTGAGGGTCAATACGATTAAAATGATACCCATTATTATATATTTTTATATTATTGTTGCGCTTAAAAAAATCACAAACTTTTTAACCAAATTAGTACGTTTATAATCTCTTTATTTTGATGACCTCTAACTTTTTTATTTTTCCGTATAAGTGGCGGTATGGGGGCTCATTTTTTGCGCCATGATCTGTACTTTTTTTGATACCACATTTGCATATAAAAAACTTTTAATAAATTTTTTATAATTTTTTTTTAATAAAATGTATTAAAAAAGTAGGAATTTTGGACTTTTTTTTTTCGTTCACGCCGTTAACCGTACGGGATCATTAACATTTTTTTTTAATATTTCGGACATTTACGCACGCGGCGATACCAAATATGTCTATAAAAAATGTTTTTTACGCTTTTTGGGGGTAAAATTGGAAAAAACTGACGTTTTACTTTTTTATTGGGGGAGGGGATTTTTCACTTTTTTTTTACTGTTACTTTTGCATTTTTTAAATTTTTTTTTTACACTTGAATAGTCCCCATAGGGGACTATTCATAGCAATACCATGATTGCTAATACTGATCTGTTCTATGTATAGGACATAGAACAGATCAGTATTATCGGTCATCTCCTGCTCTGGTCTGCTCGATCACAGACCAGAGCAGGAGACGCCGGGAGCCGGACAGAGGAAGGAGAGGGGACCTCCGTCCGGCGTTCTGAATGATCGGATCCCCGCAGCAGCGCTGCGGGCGATCCGATCGTTCATTTAAATCGCGAACTGCCGCAGATGCCGGGATCTGTATTGATCCCGGCACCTGAGGGGTTAATGGCGGACGCCCCCGAGTTCGCGGGCGTCGGCCATTGCCGGCGGGTCCCTGGCTGCGATCAGCAGCCGGGATCAGCCGCGCATGACACGGGCATCGCTCCGATGCCCGCGGTTATGCACAGGACGTAAATGTACGTCCTGGTGCGTTAAGTACCACCGCACCAGGACGTACATTTACGTCCTGCGTCCTTAAGGGGTTAACAGAGGGGCCTACCCAAAATATATGGAAGCAACTATTAACAGACGGGCCTACCCAAACTATATAGGGGGCTCCATATAGTTTGGGTAGGCCCCTCTGTTAATAGTTGCCCCCATAGGTGTAGCTAGAAACCACAGGGCCCATTGCAAAAAATTACCTTGGGGCTCCCTACCCCCCTGTACCATGAATATAATACTGCTATACACTGTACCCTAAATAAAATCCTGCCCCACACTGTACCCTAAATAAAATACTGCCCCACACTGTACCCTGAATATAATGCTGCCCCACACTGTACCATGAATATAATACTGCTATACACTGTACCCAGTAAATATAATACTGCCACACACTGTACCCTGAATATAATACTGCTATACACTGTACTCACTAAATATAATCCTGCCCCACACTGTACACTGAATATAACACTGCCCCACAATGTAACCTGAATATAATACTGCTATACACTGTACCCACTAAATACAATCCTGCAACACACTGTAACATGAATACAATACTGCTATACACTGTACCATGAATATAATACTGCTATACACTGTACCCTGAATATAATCCTGCTACACACTGTACCCTGAATATAATATTGCCACACACTGTATCCACTGAATATAATCCTGCCACACACTGTATCCACTCAATATAATACTGCTATACACTGTACCCTGAATATAATACTGCTATACACTGTACCCTGAATATAATACTGCTATACACTGTACCCTGAATACTGCTATACACTGTACCCTGAATATAATCCTGCCCCACACTGTATCCTGAATATAATCCTGCCCCACACTGTACCCTGAATATAATACTACCACACATGCATACACATCATATATACACCCTGTCTTATCCTCTGTGTCCTCATCACCCCCATAACCCCCCGCCAAACCTCTCCTCATCAACCCCATAACCCCCCTGCACCTCTTATCACCCCCATAAACCCCCCTGCACCTCTCATCACCCCCATAACCCCCTGCACCTCTTATGACCCCCATAACACCCCCCTACACCTCTTATGACCCCCATAACACCCCCCTGCACCTCTTATGACCCCCATAACACCCCCCTGCATCTCTTATCACCACCATAACACCCCCCCTGCATCTCTTATCACCCCCATATCACCCCCATAACACCATCTGCACCTATCACCCCCACAACACTCCCCTGCACCTTTTATCACCCCCACAGCACCCCCCCTGCACCTTTTATCACCCCCACAACACCCCCCCTCTACACCTTTTATCACCCCCACAACACCCCCCCCCGCACCTTTTATCACCCCCACAACACCACCCCCCTGAACCTTTTATCACCCACATAACACCCCCTGCCCCCCGTGCTTTACTTACCATGCCGGGAATCGTTGTAGCGGCGTGAGGCTGCAGCTGCTCCGAGCGCTGGATGGTGCAGGGACAGGTCAGGTGATTGGAGTGGACGTGCGTGCCTGTGCGGGGCACGTGACGTCTCCACTGCCATCAACCCCTGACCTGTCCGGTGTAATGAGAAATTCTGTGTCTTGACAAGTTCTGTGTCCCGGTGAGCAGACACACCCTCCCATCAACCAATCACAGTGCAATCACAGTGTCTGTGCTGGCAGCTCTGCTGATCGGGACACAGAACTTGTCAAGACACAGAATTTCTCATTAGACCGGCCCTACAATGATTCTTAAGGGGCCCACGCCCCAGAAATAGATAATTTCATGTGCGGGCCCCCAGACTATGAGGCCCGGTCATAATTCTGGCGGGTACCAAGCGGTCAGTGAGTGAAAAATAAATAAATAAAAAAGGTCCAGGGACGTCCGGGCCTCCCTAAAGCTCTGGGCCCCATACAGGTGTATGGGTTGTACCCCCCTGATGGAGGCCCTGCTTACATCAGATATTCATTTAAAAAATATAAGTACTGTAAGCTTATAGGATAGAAGTTTCAGAGATAGCTGTTCATTATCTCCCCATGAATCTATATGATTCAAGAGGATAGAAACATCCCAAGTAAAATTATTGTCAGGATTCGGCAGGCTGGAGGTGGATCCTCTGTGTCAGAGAGGGATTGGCGTGGACCGTGCCGGCGGACCGGTTCTAAGTTGCTACTGGTATTCACCAGAGCCCGCCGCAAAGCGGGATGGTCTTGCAGTGGCGGTAGCAACCAGGTCGTATCCACCGGCAACGGCTCAACCTCTCTGACTGCTGAGAAAGGCGCGGTACAAGGGATTAGGCAAGAGCAAGGTCGGACGTAGCAGAAGGTCAGGGCAGGCAGCAAGGATCATAGTCAGGGGCAACGGCTAGAGGTCTGGAACACTGGCTTGGGATACACAAGGGACGCTTTCACTGGCACAATGGCAACAAGATCTGGCAAGGAAGTGAAGGGGAAGTGAGGTTAAATAGACAGGGAGCATGTGGAGGCTAATTAGACTGATTGGGCCAGGCACCAATCATTGGTGCACTGGCCCTTTAAATCTTAGAGAGCTCGCGTGCGCGCCCTAAGGGGCGGAGCCGCGCGCACCAGGACAAGACAGCCAGGGACCGGGACAGGTGAGTGACTTGGGATGCGATTCGCGAGCGGGCGCGTCCCGCTATGCGAATCGCATCCACGCCGGCAGTGTCAGTGCAGCGTTCCCAGTCAGCGGGTCTGACCGGGGCGCTGCAGAGAGAGGAACGCCGCGAGCGCTCCGGGGAGGAGCAGGGACCCGGAGCGCTCGGCGTAACAATTATATCTTACATAGTTACATAGTTAGTACGGTCGAAAAAAGACACATGTCCATCAAGTTCAACCAGGGAATTAAGGGGTAGGGGTGTGGCGCGATATTGGGGAAGGGATGAGATTTTATATTTCTTCATAAGCATTAATCTTATTTTGTTCCAGGAATGTATCTAATCCTGTTTTAAAGCTGTTAATTGTTCCTGCTGTGACCAGTTCCTGAGGTAGACCGTTCCATAAATTCACAGTCCTCACGGTAAAGAAGGCGTGTCGCCCCTTGAGACTAAACTTTTTTTTCTCCAGACGGAGGGAGTGCCCCCTCGTCCTTTGGGGGGGTTTAACCTGGAACAGTTTTTCTCCATATTTTTTGTATGGGCCATTAATATACTTATATACGTTTATCATATCCCCCCTTAAACGTCTCTCCTCAAGACTAAACAATTGTAACTCCTTTAATCGCTCCTCATAGCTAAGATGTTCCAAGCCCCATATTAGTTTAGTCGCGCGTCTCTGCACCCTTTCCAACTCCGCAGTGTCCCTTTTATGGACAGGTGACCAAAACTGAACAGCATATTCCAGGTGAGGCCGTACCAATGCTTTATAAAGGGGGAGTATTATGTCCCTGTCCCTTGAGTCCATGCCTCTTTTGATACATGACAATATCCTGCCGGCTTTGGAAGCAGCAGCCTGACATTGCATGCTATTCTGTAGTCTTTGATCTACAAGTACACCCAGATCCTTCTCTACCAGTGACTCTGCCAGTTTAATCCCCCCTAAGACATACGATGCATGCAGGTTATTAGTACCCAGATGCATAACTTTACATTTATCCACATTGAACCTCATTTGCCAAGTGGATGCCCAGACACTTAGTCTATCCAAGTCATCTTGTAACTTATGCACATCCTCTATAGACTGTACCGTGCTACAAAGCTTGGTGTCATCTGCAAAGATAGAAACAGAGCTGTTAATACCATCCTCTATATCATTGATAAATAAATTAAACAACAGCGGTCCCAGTACTGAACCTTGGGGTACACCACTAATAACCGGGGACCAATCAGAGTACGAATCATTGACCACCACTCTCTGGGTACGATCCATGAGCCAGTGTTCAATCCAGTTACAAACTAAAATTTCCAAACCCAAAGACCTTAACTTACCTGTCAGACGTCTATGAGGGACAGTATCAAATGCTTTAGCAAAATCCAGAAACACTATATCCACAGCCATTCCTCTGTCAAGGCTTCTACTCACCTCTTCATAAAAGCAAATTAGATTGGTTTGACAACTTCTATCCTTAGTAAACCCATGCTGGCTATCACTTATAATACAATTATCCCCTATGTATTCCTGTATGTAATCCCTTATAAGTCCTTCAAACAATTTACCCACAATGCACGTTAAACTTACCGGTCTATAGTTTCCTGGGGAAGACCTAGAGCCCTTTTTGAAGATTGGCACCACATTCGCCTTGCGCCAGTCCCTTGGCACAATACCAGACACCAGAGAATCTCTAAATATCATGAACAGGGGTACAGATATTACTGAACTTACCTCTCTAAGAACTCTTGGGTGTAGTCCATCCGGTCCTGGGGATTTGCTTACATTTATATCACTTAACTTACCTTGTACCATCTCTACATTAAGCCAGTTCAGTACATTACATGATGTGTTACCAGCACTGACCTGGCCAATGTCAGCTCCTTCTTCCATAGTATATACAGAACTAAAGAACCCATTCAGTAGCTCCGCCTTCTCTTGATCGCCTGTGACAACCTCCCCATTATCATTATTAAGGGGTCCTACATGCTCTGTCCTTGGTTTTTTTGCATTTATATATCTAAAAAAATATTTAGGATTAGTTTTGCTTTCTTTGGCCACCTGTCTCTCATTTTGAATTTTTGCTGTTTTTATTACATTTTTACAGATTTTATTAAGCTCCTTGTACTGTTTAAATGTTATCGCTGACCCATCAGATTTGTATTTTTTGAAGGCTATTTTTTTGCTGTTTATTGCTCTTTTAACATCATGTGTCAGCCATGTAGGATTTAGTTTCAATCGTTTATATTTGTTCCCCTTTGGTATATATTTAGCTGTATAGTTATTTAGAGTTAATTTAAAGATGTCCCATTTACCTTCTGTATCAGTATTTGAGAACACCTCCCCCCAGTCTATGTCCTGTAGTGCAGCCCTCAGCCCAGGGAAATTTGCCTTTTTAAAGTTATATGTTTTTGCCTTCCCCGCCTGTCTTTGTTTTCTACATTTTAAGTCAAAAGTAACTATATTGTGGTCGCTATTACCAAGGTTTTCCCGCACAGTTACATTACCAACCAGCTCTGCGTTGTTGGAAATGATCAGATCCAACAAGGCATCACTTCTTGTTGGGTCCTCCACAAACTGGCCCATAAAATTGTCCTGCAATAAATTTAGGAATTGTCGCCCCTTTGTAGTTTTAGCCAACCCCGGACCCCAATCTATATCTGGATAGTTAAAATCTCCCATTATTACCACTGTACCTGCCCGGGCGGCCCTCTCTATTTGTTTATGAAGCCGAACTTCTATCTCTTCAGTGATATTAGGGGGTCTGTAGATTACCCCAAATATTATTTTTTCAGTATTTCCCTCCTTTTGTAATTCTACCCACAATGATTCCACATCCTCAGAATCATCACACACTATGGCATCGTTCACACTGACTTTCATACCACTTCTTACATACAGACAGACTCCACCACCTTTTCTGTTCATTCTATCCTTGCGAAACAATGTAAACCCCTGCAGATTGACAGCCCAGTCATGCGAGGAGTCCAGCCATGTCTCAGTGACCCCAACTATATCAATATGTTCCTCCAGTATCAAGGCCTCAAGCTCCCCCATTTTATTTGCTAGGCTTCTGGCATTTGTGAACATACACTTTACATTTCCATCCTTTATGTTATTGGGGTTAATGGGATTCAAGGGTGTAAGTTTTATTTTCCTATGAAGCCTATTCCTATTAACTATTCTAACCCCTCCCTCCGCTCCACCCCCAGGTACATTTATAATTCCCACCTCTCTATCTACACTATCTTCCCCCTCTTTGCTGTAGGTTCCCTCCCCCCAAGTCCCTAGTTTAAACACTCCTCCACCCTTCTAGCCATCTTCTCCCCAAGCAAAGCTGCACCCTCCCCATTGAGGTGCAGCCCGTCCCTATGGTAGAGCCGGTAACCGACAGCGAAGTCAGCCCAGTTCTCCATGAACCCAAACCCTTCCTTCCTACACCAGCTTCTGAGCCACTTGTTTACCTCCCTGATCTCCCGCTGCCTCTCTGGTGCGGCTCGTGGTACTGGTAGTATTTCAGAAAAGACTACCTTGGAGGTCCTTGCCTTAAGCTTGCGGCCTAAGTCCCTGAAATCATTTTTAAGGACACTCCACCTACCTCTTACTTTGTCATTGGTGCCAATATGTACCATGACTGCTGGGTCCTCTCCAGCCCCGCCCAACAACCTGTCAACCCGATCCGCGATGTGCCGAACTCGTGCGCCAGGCAGACAGCACACTGTTCGGCGATCCCGGTCTTTGTGACAGATTGCCCTGTCTGTCCCCCTAATAATTGAGTCCCCCACCACTAGTACCTGTCTGGCCTGCCCTGTACTCCTCCCTCCCTCCTTACTGGAGCAGACACCCCCCTGGCGGTCAGAGGCGGTATCCTGCTGCAGTTCTGCTAGCTCTGTAATGGCATCCCCCTCATCTGCCAAGCGGGCAAACTTGTTGGGGTGTGCCAGTTCAGGACTAGCCTCCCTGACACTTTTTCCCCTACCCCTCTTTCTAACTGTAACCCAGCTAACTGCCTGACTGTCCTGCAACTCCGTCCCACTGTCCTCCCCCACCTCTATTCCCGAGAGTGCCTGCTCAGTGAGCAGGAGACTCCTCTCCATGTTGTTAATGCTTCTCATTGTTGCCAGTCGCCCCTCTAGATGCAGGATCTGGGCTTCCAAACGGACAACTAGCACACATCTCGCACAACAATATGCACCCTCAAACTGTTGTTCAAGGATTGCATACATTGAACAGGATGTACATTGGACTGCATTTTCCAACATGGAGGCCATCTAATTATGGGGATTTCACAAATGTATAGGAAAAAACAGACAGTCAAAATTACACTTAAAATTTTTTGTAGACCTTGTGGGTTCAAAAATGAAAACTCACAGCGATCTCAACCTCCTGCTTTCATACTCCAGTTTTTGAAACTCCTTTTTCACGCCCCCTCTTACACAGCAACAATCAAAAAGAGCAAGCTCTCAATAAGAGTCCCAAGCTAAGATTTATACACCTGTGCCCAATCTACTCCTCCTCCCCCTAGAGGTGGAACAGAGAAAAAAAATAAATGAAAAAGGGTGTTTAAACTCTAACAGTTATCCCACTATGTGCAAAAGAGAAAAACTTACCCAAAATAAGAATGTGGGCTATAGGCAGTCGCACCCACTCCACAGATTCACTCCGCACAACAGATAATCACAGTTTTTGAAACTCCTCTTTCACGCCCCCTCTTACACAGCAACACTCAAAAAGAGCAAGCTGGCAAAGGAGGTTTTTTATATTTAATACCGTTCAAAAATTTACAAATTAAAGGATGTTTTTCAATTGGTAAAGAATGAATGGGAGCATGATAGAAAGAGATGGCCGAGTGATAGACATTGATAGTCCTATAGGCTTTCCCTGCTTGAAAGGATTCTGAAAGAAAATGTAATACTTGGGTAATAGGTGCATGTACGGGATCCAAATCCAAAACCAAAAGTTTACAGGCTGATGCATAAGATGATCTGGTACCTGGAGCCCAGGCCTCTGAGAGGATCTCTCTAGAAGATTGTGAAAGTTCTGAGTTAACGTTTGTTGACCCGAAATTAACCATACTACTAATGACAAAAGGTCTGCAGATATCATGTGGTTGTCCCAATAGATCTTGAAGAATGGATGGAAACATGAGAAGAATCCGTGGGTATTCTATGGACATTTCTAAAACTTGTGGGAACCAAGTTTGTGATGGCCACCAAGGTATGACTAGGACCAAGGTCGCTTTCAGAGTGAGAGCATGAAGGAGGTAAAAAGGAGGGAATGCATGAAGTATCCCTGTGGGCCAAGTTTGAAGAAAAGCATCTATGCCTACGACTTCGGGGTCTGGACGTCAGCTGAAGAAAATTGGTAATTGTTTGTTCAAGCAGGAAGCAAAGAGATCTATATGGAGAGGGGCCCATAAAGATTCTATAGATTGAAAAATCATTGGATCTAACATCCAATTGCTAGAACCTGTTAGAAAATGAGAATTCCAATCCGCTATAGAATTGGACAGTCCAGGAATATATTCCGCTTTCAAAATAATATTCTTGTTCAGGCAGAAATGCCAGAATTATTTTGCAATGTTGGCTAAATGCATCGATTTGGTACCTCCCAGGCGGTTGATATATTGAACCGCGGAGATATTGTCCATACGAAGAAGGAAGTTGGAGTTGTCCTTTGTGGAGCTCTTCAGGGCAAAGGATCCTGCTAAGAGCTCTAGACAATTGAAGGGGAGGAGAGATTCGTCTTGACACCATTTCCCTCCTGTTGATAAAAGTCCACATCGAGCTCCCCATCCCAAGTGACTTGCATCGGATTCTATGATGAAATCTGGTTTGGGATGAAAAAAAGGTTTTCCATTCCCCACCTGAATATTTTCTAACCACCATAGAAGTTCCTCTGTGGAATTGAGAGTTATCTTGTCGGAATAACCCAAACCTTCTTTCACATGCTGAGCCTTTAAGCGTTGGTGTGCTCTGTAATGAAGCGGAGTGGGGAAAATTGCCTGAATAGAGGCCGATAAAAGTCTGACAATCCGAGCTATAGTCCTTAAAGATAAAATATTTTTCATTAGGACTGATCGGATTTCCTTTCTGATTGTTTTCAATTTCCTGGGTGGTAGGCTCATGGGAGTGTTGACCATAAAACCCAAGAATTCTACTTCTTGAGCAGGGGTTAAAATTGTATTTTTTTTACAGTTGATAACAAAACTTAGACTCGTGAGGAGAGATAGAGTCCAGCCCAAGTGTATGTGTAGTGTTTGTATAGATTGGGCCATGAGTAGGATATCGTCCAAATAAATTATTAGATGGACACCTCTGCTCCTCCAAGCAGCTACCACTGGTCACTGGTTTCATAATTTTTGTGAAACATCATGGAGCTGATGACAGACTGAATGGACTCGTGCAGTGGCGTTGCGACCCGGGTGCGGGGGGTGCGGCCCGCACCGGGTGACACCAACCTAATGGGGTGACACCAAGACGCTCCGTAGCCGCACCCCCCCCCCCCCCAGCTACACAGACACCACCTCCCCCATCTGTGCCCGACCGGCCTCCGTCAGCACAACCCCCCCCCCGCGCTGTGTGTGCCCGTCCATCAGCAACCCCCCTCTTTCTCCTGCACTGTGCGCCCGTCCATCATCTCATCACACCCCCCTCACCTTCTCCAGCATTGTGCCCGGCCTCCGCTCCCACGTCTGCGCCGGCTTGACGTCACACCGTATGGCCGCGCAGGAGGACGTCAGTTACGTCACTCGCACGGCGCCCGGTGAGAAGGAGCGCTGCGCTGGATGGGTGAGTGTGTGTGTCTGTCTCTATCTATGTTTGTGTGTGTGAGACTCTGTGTGTGTGTGACTGTGTGCATGTGTGTGTGACTGTGTGTGTCTGTGAGTGTGTGTCTCTCTGACTGTGTGTGTGTGTGTGTGTGTGTGTTTGTGTGTGTGTCTCTCTGTGTTGTGTGTGTGTGTGTGTGTGTGTGTGTGTGTGTGTGTGTGTGTGGGGGGGGGGGGGGGGTATAACCAGCGATCTATTGTGGGGAGACTTTGACCCATTGTGGGGAACCTGCGGCCTAATGTGGGGAAACTACTACCAAGTGTGGGGAGTCTATGCTACCTTATGTGGGGAGTCTGTGCTACCTTATGTGGGGAATCTGTGCTACCTAATGTGGGGTAACTGGTACCTACCTAATGTGGGGGAACTGGTACCAAATGTGGGGAATCTATGCTACCTAATGTGGGGAGTAGATGCTACCTAATGTGGGGAAACTGCGACCTACCTAATGTGGGGAATCTATGCTGCCTAATGTGGGGAATAGATGCTACCTAATGTGGGGAAACTGCGACCTACCTAATGTGGGGGAACTGCTGCCTACCTAATGCTCCCCCCCTGGCAGTAGCACCCTCATCATCCACTAGCAACACCCCCCCCCCCCCCCCCCAGCAGCACCTCCATCAGCAGATCCTGATGGTGGATGATGGCGGTGCTCCTGCCAGGAGGATGATCCTGCCGATGGATGATACTGCCAGGGGGGATGGCTAGTAGCACCCTCATCATCCTCCAGCAACACCCCCTGAGTAGTAGCACCCCCATCATCCACTAGCAACACCACCAATACCCCCCTCCCGTCGTAATAGCATCAGCTAACGGATGTTGAGGGGTGTTACTGCGGTTGTGGTATTATATTCAGAGGGTGCACTGTATGGCAACGTTATATTCAGAGGGCGCAGTTTGTGGTAGTATTATATTCAGAGGACGCAGTTTGTGGTAGTATTATATTCAGAGGGCGCAGTTTGTGGTAGTATTATATTCAGAGGGCGCAGTTTGTGGTAGTATTATTAGAGATGAGCGAACTTACAGTAAATTCGATTCGTCACAAACTTCTCGGCTCGGCAGTTGATGACTTATCCTGCGTAAATTAGTTCAGCCTTCAGGTGCTCCGGTGGGCTGGAAAAGGTGGATACAGTCCTGGGAAAGAGTCTCCTAGGACTGTATCCACCTTTTCCAGCCCACGGGAGCACCTGAAAGCTGAACTAATTTATGCAGGAAAAGTTATCAACTGCCGAGCAGAGAAGTTTGTGACGAGTTGAATTTACTGTAGTTTGCTCATCTCTAATTATTATATTCAGAAGGCGCAGTGGGTGGTAGTATTATATTCAGAGGGTACAGTATGTGGCGGTATTATATTCAGGGGTACAGTATGTGGCAAATTTATATTCAGGGGTACAGTATGTGACAGATTTATATTCAGAGGTACAGTATGTGACAGATTTATATTCAGAGGTACAGTATGTGGCAGATTTATATTCAGAGGTACAGTATGTGGCAGATTTATATTCAGAGGTACAGTATGTGGCAGATTTATATTCAGAGGGTACAGTATGTGGCAGATTTATATTCCGGGGGTACAGTATGTGGCAGATTTATATTCAGGGGGTACAGTATGTGGCAGATTTATATTCAGGGGTACAGTATGTGGCAGATTTATATTCAGAGGGTACAGTATGTGGCAGATTTATATTCAGAGGGTACAGTATGTGGCAGATTTATATTCAGAGGGCGCAGTATGTGGTAGTATTATATTCAGTGGGTACAGTGTGTGGCGGTATTATATTCAGGGGCACAGTATGTGGCAGATTTATATTCAGAGGGTACAGTATGTGTTGGTATTATATTCAGAATGTACAGTGTGTGGTAGTATTATATTCAGAGGGTACAGTGTATGGAAGGTTTATAATCAAAGAGTATAGTGTATAGTAGTATTATATTTAGAAGATACAGTGTCTCTCAGGTTTATAATAATAATTGTTTTCATATAGAGGATGAGAATGCGCTGACATAGTGAGGAGACGTCTGGGCGTCACATTCTACAGACAGAAGTTTTAGCTGGAACAAGTCCTGGCGGTATGTACCATCTGAATTAGATAAGGGAAGACTATAGAGAAGACGTCACCTGTAGTGACTGATATCATTGTGTATTTTCCTCACTATAGAGAAGATGTCACCTGTAGTCACTGATACCATTGTACATTCTCCTCTCTACATCAGAGCTGTAGTCACTTGTCAGTTCTACAGTTAGGTCAGTGAAACTACAACTCCCAGCATAACCTCACCACTGCTCAAAGGGGTACTCTACTGGAAAACATTTTTTTTAATCAGCTGGTGCTACAAAGTTAAACAGATTTGTAAATTACTTCTATTTAAAAATCTTAATCCTTCCAGTACTTATTAGCTGCTGTATAAGCGATTCACAGTAAGTTATTTTCCTTTTTAATTTATTTTCTGTCTGACCACAGTGCTCTATGCTGACACCTCTGTCCATGTCAAGAACTGTCCATAGTAGGAGCAAATCCCCATAGCAAACCTATCCTGCTCTGGACAGTTCCTGACATGGACAGAGGTGTCAGCAAATAGCACTGTGGTCAGACTGGAAAGAACTACACAACTTCCTGTGGAGCATACACCAGCTTATAAGTACTGTAAGTATTAAGATTTTAAATAGAAGTAATTTAAAAATCTGTTTAACTTTCTGGCACCAGTTGATATAAAAGTAAATGTTTTCCAGTGGAGTACCCCTTTAAGTAATTCTGGGAGCTGTATATTTCAATGGTGAAAACTTCTTTAACACTTTCCCATTCTGTGGCAACTGGTATATCTGATTATTATACTGGAATTTCTCATAATGCGCTACAACAGTGGTGTCTGTCACAACAGGCTAAAAACTTACTGAAGGGGGGGGGGGTAGGTATGGGGGTGACACCATTTTCTACCGCACCGGGTGACACCAACCCTAGCAACGCCACTGGACTCGTGAACTGCCATTTTATGTTGTTCCAAAGGAATTGGAGGTAAGGTTGAGAGTTTTTGTGGATTGGAACTGAAAAATGTGCATCTTTCAGATCCACCTTTACTAACCAGTCCCCTTGTAATAAGAAGTCTTTTAGTAAATTAATACCCTCCATTAATTTTGAAATGGTGGTATTTCACGAAGTTGTTTAAGATTTTTAAATTAATAACCAGTCTGAATCCTCCGTCCTTCTTTTTCCCTATGAAATAAATTGCTTAAGAACCCTTGGGAATGTAATGGTACTGGATGAATCTCACCATAGAGATCTTTCACCTCTAATGTTACTAGATCTTGATCTAATTTGGAGAATGTTATGGGGTGAGGTCTTTCTTGTATTGGAAGAGATACAAATTCTATTTTATAACCCAAAATGGTATTCAGAATCCACAGATCTGATGTTATTATAGTCCAATTTTGGGAAAAAAATGTATCAATCTTCCGCCCAATTGTGTTTGGGAAGAAAGTTGTTGAAAGAGACTTACTTGTGGATAGCCTTATTCTAGGGAATCCACGGTGTCCACTAGATCTCCACAATCTTCCACGGGAAAGGAAAAATGGAGCTGGTTGATATGAACTGGTTGGATATGTGAGTTGTTGGTATTGAGGATGTGAAGGGCCTCTGTAGAAGGTTCTATCTTGGGCTTGCCGGCAGGGAAACCGGCCCCTGCATTTCCCTGCCCTGCCAAAATTTTTGGTGCAAACACTTTGTTAAGTGAGGTTTGTGCTTTATCCAGGGATGCAAACAGGCTCACATATTTACTAATCTCCTTAATGAAGGAGTCCCCGAATAACAGGCCTTCAGTAGATGTGGGTTCTGTACTGGCCAGATGCACTAATTGTTGGTCCAGTTTCATTAGAATTGCTCTTCTTCTTTCATTGCATAGAGCAACATTAGAATTACCAAAAATACAAATCGCTATATGAGCCCATCCTCTTAGTATACTAGTGTCAATAGGGGTGTCATTGGCTAATGCCTCTTCAGAAAGATCTAAGGTCTTTGTTAGGGGACTTAATAGATCCAACAATTTATCCTGACAAAATCAAAAAGAACTGTTAATGCCCTTCTTTGGATGTTTGCCTGATTTTGGCCAAAATTTTACCAATATGGGGTCTAATTCAGGCGTAAGAGCGACCCTTTTTGGTAGAGAAGGTCTTGGGCATTCTGCTCTCATTTTATTTGCAGTTGCCTTATCAAGTGATTTTTTGATCCAGAAGGACAAAAATTTTGCAACTTGAGGGTGAGGTACCCATTCCCCAGAACGGGGAGGTTTAACTTGAGAGGGATGGAAAAAGGGTACCCCTGTGCTATCCAAAATCACATCCTCAGACTCCTCAGATATAAGTACATTTTCATCATCATCTCATATATCAGTATACTCTGAATCATTCTCATATTCTGGGACCATAGGTTCCTCAGATTCTGAATCAGTGGAGGATACCTCAAAAGAATTGGGCTTTTGTCTTAGCGAGGCTTTCTTAACCCGTTTCAAAATCATCTCCTCAAGGGCAAAGGGTATTAACCGTGCTTGAGCACTGGTATGATCCACCTTTTTAGCTGGTGTTTTGTTAACATGATCCTGGTCCTCATAATGTATTAGCACTTTCCTAGATGTTTTATGGGTAGGACCGGTATTAGAATGATGCCTCTTATGAGTGGCCTTCCCAAATTTTTTGACCCCTTGGGTCATGTGGGAGTCCTCCGCCGTCCAGAACATGTCAGATGAGGTAGTTTGAATTATCTGGGGAGATTTTGGGGGATTAACCTGTGATAGTGCTAAAACCACAGATTTGGTGATAGATTCCTGCATAGTGTTCATGGCAGATTTCATAGCCAATTGAACAGATTTTGTAACAGACTGATCTACCATTAATTGTATTTGATATTTGACATGTATACAGCCAATAATAGGGGTAGGGCAACTTTATTAATATTTAAAGAGTCTAGGGATGTTTTACATATAGTTCCGTGACAGGACTGCAGAGTCCCACCACAGAAGCGCTGTCACTGTAATGAGACACGCGTCTGAACGCACGAAGAGGTAAGGGGTAATGGAGCTGTAAAATGGATATTAGTGTTGGTATACTGACACACTTAACGGGGGAGGAAGGATAACAAGGGAAAAGAAATGAATGAGGGTTCACTGAAAGGAATGAACGGAATGGCAGTAGGGGAAAATTAATACAATTGATAAGATAAACTATGTATATATGTATGAAATGAACCACAGCAATGAACTAATATATACATAAAATAATAATATTAAATGAAGTGGAAGTAAATTAATTATACAAATATAATCATGAGGTAATTGGAATTATGACACAGAATACTTAATTTGACTGTTAGCATTAAAGAAAGAGGAAGATTTATTACCAGTGTGGACTTTTATAACATTGGTCGCTCTCTCTGATTGGCTGACTGACTGTTCTCTGCATACCTAATGAGTTGCTGGGCAAAATTTTTCTTTGAAATTTGTGTGATGAATTGGATAGGAAAGGGTGCATTTCTTTGACTCACTCTGGAGAATCCTTCACCTGGGGCCTAAGTAATCAGGCAGCAGAGAGGGGAGGTCTTCAAAAGGAAGATATTCCTCTACCTAGGAAACAGCAAGCTGCTGTAAAGGGGAAGCACACAGCCGGAGCTGTGAGTGCCCCAAGTGATGGTGTGAACAGTGAGTAAACAGGTTGCAGCTATCATATGTTTTCCTGGGTGAGGGTAGCTCACCAGTTAGTAGACAGGGCATGCTGAGAGTTGTAGTCAGTGACCAGACGGTCTAGGATTTTATTTTGTTCCTGTTTTATGTTTTGTTTTTGCCTGCAACCTGTATAAATAAAGCTGGCGAGGTGCCAGACTGGTATCCTGAACTGTTGTCTGCCGAGTTATTGCAAGGAAACGTGTCCCGTGGCAGTGACCAGGACGATCCCAGAGCTATCCCCAGGGATGGTTCCTTACACTTGATAACTATTTTACTGCCGAAAAAGAATAGTAAAGAAAGAAATCCATAATAGGAGTCTATTGTCCGCAATAAAATTCAATTACACATAACTTGTGTTCATTTTATTTATAAGGAGGAAATGCTGGTGACAGAATACATTGTTTGTGCAGATATACAGAGAGTCATCCCTAATCTGCAGCTTCCAAGTTGTTGTAAAGCCACACTTAGGAGCCACCGTTTGGGATTACTGCTATAGAGGTTCAAGTCACGATGGTCATGCTGTGTTTTATATATAAGTGACTATAATCTACACAGTCCCTGGCTGCAAAAATCCTTGGTTCAGCAACGTAATTGTCTTATTTTGGACTTATTTTAACATTATATATTATAGTAGACAAATGTTTGCATGGACTAACACCACATATGGTAAGGCACAGGTAACCCCTTAGTCTGTCTGGTGAGACCCAGGAATCACTTTGGTCTGTTGGGTTGGCTCCAGTAAAACAGTTTGAGAGTCCCTGGTCTATAGCAACCAGTCAAATTACAAATATAATTTCTTTAGCACAGTTTAGAAATTGAAAGCCATGACATTATTAGATGGGAAACTTCTTGCTATGGATATGTATACAATTATGCATTATTTCCCTTCATTATAAGGATTCCAAGTAATTTGGAGTGCCACTGATTTTCAGAAGTAGTGCAGAGTCAGTTGGTAAACAATTCTGCAGAAGTTCAGAATGTATTATCGTCAATGTTTATAAATTGTGTTCAAGTTTTAGATATTTTTCTAATCAAAGCAGATATGTAATCTTCGTTCTTTTGCTAAAGAATATATATTTGTTTTTATATTTGATATTTTCAAGTTTCCCCACAAAATAAAAAACTGTCTGCCTCCCACATACCTAGCTGCCTTACCTGACCCACATACCTGTCAGCCTAACCTGTCCCACAAACCTGGCAGCCTAACCTGGCCCACATACTTGTCTGCCTAACCTGGCCCACATACCTGGCTGCCTAACCAGGCTCACATACCTGGCTGCCTGCCACATACCTAACTACCTAGCTAGCTACCTACTTCATGCTTGGCTACCTACCTACCTGGCTAGTTACCTTCCTACATATCTGGCTACCTAACTACATAGTTAGCTACCTACCTAACCTTTTCTGTGTAGGACACCAAGGAGGGCATTATTAAAGGAAAACTGTCACTAAACTCCCTTACACTGATCAATATGCTGCCTACCATGCCCGGATCCATCCAGTCGATCGTCAGTTATCTTCATTATTCCTGATATGCAAATGATCTTTTAACTTGCACAAGCAGGGTTACATGCCTCCGTCTGGCACTGTGACGTCAGCACCACTTGTCCGCAGCACTGCCCGGCTTATGAATATTCATCCCCTTCCGGCGCTTCTCCCTCTCCTCCCCTCTCTGTACAGGACTCCACTGCGCATGTGTCGCTTTCTGTGTACACCTGGAAGCGGCCTCAGTGCAGTGGAGTCCTATACAGAGCGGGGAGGAGAGTGGGCGGAGGGAAGGGATGAATATTCATAAGCCCGTGCCAGTTAGAAGATCATTTGCATATCCGGAATAATGAAGATAACGGACAAAAGGCTGGAAGGAGGCGGGCATGGTAGGCAGCATATTGAACAGCATCCCCTGCACCACCAGCCAGTACCTCTGGTTAGTGCGGGGGAGTTTAGTGACAGTTTTCCTTTAAAGTTTGGGCCTTTAGATAGGGAGATTGTGTAGAGGAGGGAACAGCACTGGAAAAATGCAGAGTCTAACATGTTTGCCCTGCAGATAGTCCTGTATATAATCACTTATATTGTATACAGATGCTGTACACAGCTGGTATCTACCTCTATATGGTCCTGTATATAATAACTTATATAGTATAAAGATATTGGGGGAGATTTATCAAAACCTGTGCAGAGGAAAACTTGTCCAGTTGCCCATAGCAACCAATCAGATCGCTTCTTTCATTTTTCACAGGCCTTCTTAAAAATGAAAGAAGCGAGCTGATTGGTTGCTATGGGCAACTGGGCACATTTTCCTCTGCACAGGTTTGGATAAATCTCCCCCACTGTGCACAGCTGGTATCTACCTCTATATGGCCCTGTCTATAATCAGTTATATGGTATATAGAGCCTGTGTACAGCTGGTATCTACCTCTATATGTTCACTGTATATAATTGCTTATATGGTTTACAGATCCTGTGTACAGCTGGTATCTACCTCGATATGGTCACTGTATGTAATCACTTATATGGTATACAAATCCTGTGTACAGCTGGTATCTACAGCCATATGGTCCTGTATATAATGACTTATATGGTATACAGATCCTGAGTTCAGCTGGTATCTATAACTATATAGGCACTGTATGGGGTACTACTGTTTTATTCAGTGCAGTATGGCGCTATTATCCAGTTATTGTGCAGTGATATATATTTCCTCCTTGTATACCGATATGATTGGTCAAATTATCTTACTTACATTAACGTGTTATATAATTTTATTTTGTGTGTAGGGGTGGGACATGAGAAGGGATTTGGGTGGGATAGGGGCATGACAGAGGGGTAGCCAGGGGAGGGGTTTCTCTGGGGGCCCTTGTTTTATTTGGTCCGTGGCCCTGAGTGTTGTCACCCCTGCACACGCATCATTCATTTCTATGGGAGCACTGAAGAGACCCGGGTACAGCACTTGGGCATCATCCACGCTCCCATAGAAATGAATGGAGCGTGTGCCATCTACAGGTAGAAAACACACGCACCTCAATGAGAGAGTCTGGGCTGCATTTCGGAGGGGTGGGTTTGGGAGTTTTGTGGGGTCCCCGTGGTTGGACACTCGCCACCCCCCCCCCCCCCCCCCTGCGATCAGCCACTTATCCCCTATCCTGTGGATAGGAGATAAGTTAATTTTGCCTAGAGTTCTCCTGTAACCCCTTTGCAGCACACAATGTAAATAGATGGTGCTGCTTTGAAGGACTTTATGCAGTTATTCATACATACTGTATACGGTCATTTGATGGTGCAGGCTCAGGAGGGGAGCTGACATTTTCATCAGCAGGTGCCAGAGATATACTACAGTTAGCATTATGCTGAAAGGGCCTGCAATGGGGATAACTCCAATCCCAGCCATTAAGACCTCTAGTTACCCTGATAATACACTGCAATAGAAAAGTACTGTATTACTTCCATGGTCAAGCCCTCTACTGTGGCTAAAGAAAAATGTAAATAAGTTTATAAAATTTTTAACTATAAAAACAGAAAAAAGCCATATATAGTTATTCCCAATGCTTAATTAAGTGAAAAAGTATACCTAATTGGTATATGATTTTTCACAGTGACTATTAAATTATTTATTGACCCACATAGAAAATGCCGTAAAAAAAGAAATTGCCAGAATTACTGCTTTGTTCATGCTGCCTCCCCCCAAAAATTTCAATAAAGTCATATTGGTAAAAACAACTAATTTCACAAGAAACCCTCATAAAGCTCCTCCAATGGAAAAATAACAAGGTATAGTTCTCAAAATGACATCACAAAAACAAATGTTTTTTTTTTAATATAAATATGCTTATTGTTTAAAAATTGTAAAACATAAAAAAGTTCATAAATTTGTCATCATCTAAATTGTACTGACTTGCATAATACTGACATATTAAACCTCCAAAAAAAGAAACAAAACATATTCCTTTCTCCATAAAAGTTTTATTTATTCTATCATATGTATCCCAGGATGGTATCATTGATCAAAATAAAACTCAAAAACATACAACTACATTAAGAAGAAAAAAAATGTTATGGCTCTTAGAAGGTGGTGATGAAATATGCACTCCCTAAGTGGTTAAAGTACTGCATTCCTTAACTTCTGCCTTGCTGAGAGAGATATATATATATATATTTATTTAATAATTTGAATAGACAATTCAAATAGACAATTATAAAAACTTCCTGTTTATGAATTAGAAAGAAGATGTCTGCAAAAACAAATAGCTGTTGCCTTAAAGGAAAGGCTGCAATAAGGCTACATTAGGATCTAAGAGTACTAATAGGTTTTTATTTTTCATTATAGTTAAAGGGGTACTCCGGTGGAAAACTTTTTTTTTTAAATCAAATGGTGTCAGAAAGTTAAACAGATTTGTTAATTACTTCTATTGAAAAATCTTAATACTTCCAGTACTTATTAGCTGCTGTAAACTATAGAGGAAATTCTTTTCTTTTTGGTTTTATTTTCTGACTGTCCACCGTGCTCTCTGCTGACACCTCTGTCCGTGTCAGAAACTGTCCAGAGCAGGAGAAAATCCTATTCTGCTCTGGACAGTTCCTAAAATGGACAGAGGTGTCAGCAGAGAGAACTGTGGTCCAGCAGAAAAGAAATCCAAAAAGAAAATAATTTCCTCTGTAGTATTCAGCAGCTAATAAGTACTGGAAGGATTAAGATTTTTTTATAGAAGTAATTTACAAATCTGTTTAACTTTTTGGCACCAGTTGATTTGAAAAAAAAAAAAAAAATTAATTCCACCGGTGTACCCCTTTAACATGTAGGAACCTCAAAATGACATCTAAAAATTCAGCAATAAAACAAACATTATTTGTGGATGATTTTGTTATGGTAAATTCACACATACCATATCTGATGCGGATTGAAGGCTGTGTTCAAGATGATTGTGAAAGCTCTAGTGGCAAGTGAGGAAACTGGCATATTTTAAGATGTAAATGGGCACTGTCAGATCCAAAAACTTTTTATATGTTGTTACTGGTGAAAATTAAAGACCTTTGGCAATATGGTTGTTTAAAATATTAAAATATAAAAGAAAGAAAACAGGCCCTGAAAATCCCACCACTAGTGGTCTTCATACCTATTGGGATACTAACCAGCCCTGCAGCAGCATCAAGCTTGTCCATGAGTCATGGACAAGGCTACATGAGCAGACACACCAATCACCTCCCACCACCACAAGGGAGGTACAAGCCCCATCCTCTGAGAGAATTTTTAACACTGTGAACTAATGAAAAGAGGAATTTTTATAATAAATATAGGTCATAGAGGCATAAACATTAGATGTAAATGGTCAGGATTAGGTACTGAGTAACAAGTTTTTTTTTAATGGGGGATCTAACAGGTACGCTTTAAAAGTTAAAAGAATAAATACCAAAATGTTTTAAAAAATATATTTATAATAAAAACTTTATACATTTTTCTTAATGCCAGACAACTCTTTTCAGTGATTACGTAACAAAATGTGTACTGAAAAACACCTACAATGCATGCCTATTCTTTTCAATGGGACCATGCTCTGCAGTTCACACTGTTCACACATTTTTTTTTGCAGGTACTTGGGAATGTGCTTTGGAGATGCAGGACGCCACTTAGTACCATTGAATGTGGATTATCTGTGTCCATGACTGCAAATAAAAATGTGGTATGAGGCAAAAATTTGAGGCTACCCTTGGAATTTCTGCTACATACTGCATGGTATAATTTTCCCCTTGGGATTGAAGATGATTTTGTCACAATGTTGTATTTAAAAAATGCACTGCAAACATAAACATTTTGCTTTTATTTAACAGTACTAGTATAAAGTGTCTTTTTTTTCTATATATTTATCTGTAGCGGCAAAGTTTCAGATCAGAAACATACAGATGTAACCAAAATGTGTAGAGAATTTGTACCACAACTATTTGTCCTCTTAGTTGTGAAATGTAAAGCAGAGCAATCTTCTTTGGGTTCTGTATGACAAATAGTCAGATCCTCTAAATGCTGTGAATCATTTGCTATACTTCCTCTTATCAGCTTGTTACACTGACAGCACTGATTTACAATAAAATGCTTAAAGTGTACCTGCCACCAACAAAAACTGTGGATATAATGTAGATAATACCATTATATATATATTTGTAACATACATTGATTCACCCCTTAAAGACACAGGATGTAAATGTATGTCCTGGTGCGGTGGTACTTAAGGCACCAGGACGTATATTTCCATCCTGTACATGACCGCTAGCATCGGACCGATGCTCGGGTCATGCGCAACAGTTCCCGACTGCTGCTAACAGACAGAGACACTCCGGTAATGGCCGACATCCGAGATTTGGTACCCTCTGCCTCCCCAAGCTCTGCGGCACAGTTGGTAAGGAATAGGAGGCACTGTGGACATCCTGTGAACCAGGAGTTGTACACATTGCAGGCACAGAAGGAAAGTATTGCAACTGTTTGGACACACAACAAGGTTGTCTCATGATTAGTACAAAAAACATTAGAACAGGGGACACATGTGGGGCAGAGGATGTTTGTGCACAAGCCATGCCCCATAATGTAAGCCATGACCACCTCAGTTTCAGCAAAAAAATGTATTGCGACAAAATGCTGATAGGGCCATTTTCGTATGATGGTTTTCGGTTACTGAAATTTTGGTGAATCCTTACTTAATATACCAGAAATATGTCACAAATTGTGTACACACCATGTATTAGATAGATTACATACTTTAGTTTAATCACATCTCTACAGTTAGTGTCTAAAAAAAAGTAAAGTTAAGAGGAGTCATAAAATGCACAAAACATACAGATGTATGTTTTTAGTGCAAAATATTGCTATAAGTCTATGCGATCCATAATATAAAAGAAAAAGTGTGTTTTACATTGTAGACCATTCATAAATCCTGTGACGCTACTGCCAAATTACCTCCAAAAATAATTCACAAGCATTTTCAGATCTCTCAATACATATTATTAATCAGTGCCATTCTAACTCTGTCAACATTTACAAAGGTTAAGAGAGATCCTGTCAGTCCAACATCCTCGATCTATGTAGGAGACAAGCTTTTAAGACACTTTCCAGCAGAGTGGTGTGTGTCAATTATTTCCTGCTGACCTAGATTGAAAGCTCAAAACAGGTTAATTCTTTGGAAAACTACTGTCTGTTCCCTGGGAGTAAAGCTATATTCATATCAAGCCATGAATGCTAAAATTTAAAGCCATAATATGTGCCAAATGTGATTAATAAAGAAAAAATTATTAGGACGTCAGGCAATTTATTTTAAAGACTGATGAATAGAATTATATATGTAAGACAATTTCAAGTCTTACATATATATATATATATATATATATATATATATACACATATATCTTAATATATAGTTTTTCCAGATGTGTCCGAATCCAGTAAAACTCTCTCAAGCTTCTAACTAGGTGGTACTGCATGCCTGAATGGCTCTTTTGCCTAAATCTAATAAGCAGTAACCTCTGTTGGTGCTGTGGTACTGCAGCAGGAATACTGTCCCACATCTTGCTCTTGCCCCAAAATCAAACCCTTTTGGTAGGAGGTCTTGTTGACCATTGAACTTTTTGAATCTTTTTTTGGCACCACTCATATTGCTTTGGGTACCTAATCCCTCATTTCACCCCCAAAATGCTGACAGTTGCCAAACTTTTAGTTCCAGTTTATTTATCACCCCCCCCCCCCCAGGCTTGTAGATGTGCAAAGTAGATTATACATTGGAGGCAAAAAAGTATTTAATCAGCCATCAATTGTGCAAGTTCTCCCACTTAAAAAGATGAGAGAGGCCTGTAACTTTCATCATAGGTATACTTCAACTATGAGAGACATAATGAGATCTATAAAATCAAATCACATTGTTTGATTTTTTTAGAATTTTTTTTAGCATATTTATGGTGGAAAATAAGTATTTGGTCACCTACAAACAAGCCAGATTTCTGGCTCTCACAGACCTGGAACTTCTTCTTTAACCCCTTAACGACCGCGGACGTAAATGTACATCCTGGTTTGGTGGGACTTTGCGCACCAGGACGTAAATTTACGTACTTTGTATAACTGTGAGCATCGGAACGGTGCTTGCGTCATACATGGCAGGTTCCGGCTGCTAGCAGCAGCCGGGGACCTGCCGGTAATGGCCGACATCCGCGATCATGCGGATGTCCACCATTAACCCCTCAGATGCCGTGATCAATACAGATCACGGCATCTGCGGCAGTGCAGTACTTTGAATGGATGATCAGATCCGCGGTGATCCAATCATCCAGCATGGCGGACGGAGGTCCCCTCACCTGGCTCCGGCCGTCTCCCGAGGTCTTCTGCTCTGGTCTGAGATCGAGCAGACGAGAGCAGAAGATCACCGATAATACTGATCGGTGCTATGTCCTATGCATAGCACTGAACAGTATTAGCAATCAAATGATTGCTCCAGATAGTCCCCTATGGGGACATAAAAAGTGTTAAAAAAAAGTTTAAAATATAAAAATAAAAAGTAAAAAAAAGTGAAAAATCCCCTCCAATAAAAAAAAAAATTGTCAGTTTTTCCCATTTTACCCTCAAAAAGCGTATTTTTTTTATTAAACATATTTGGTATCGCCACGTGCGTTAATGTCCGAACTATCAAAATATAATGTTAATGATCCCGTATGGTTAATGGCGTAAACGTAAAAAATAAAAAAAAAAGTCCCAAAATGCTGCTTTTTTGTCACATTTTATTAAAAAAATTTTTTATAAAAAATTATCTAAAAGTTTTATATATGCAAATGTGGTATCGATAAAAAGTACAGATAATGATGCAAAAAATTTGCCCTCATACCGCCCTATATACGGAAAAATGAAAAAGTTATAGGTGGTCAAAATAGATGACTGATTTTGTACAAAAAGTTTAAGATTTTTTTTAAGCGGTATAAAAATATAAAAGTATCTAGCCATGGGTATAATTTTAATCGTATTGGCCCACAGAATAAAGAACACATGTCATTGTTACGGTAAAGTGTAAAGTGTGACAACAAAACCCTCCAAAATATGGTTTTCATAAAAATTTCCTCCCTTTTTGGGGTTTGTCGTACATTTTATGGTAAAATGAGAGGTTTTATTACAAAGTACAATTGGTCTCGCAAAAAACAAGCCCTTATATGGGTCTGTAGATGGAAATTTAAAAGAGTTATGGATTTTAGAAGGCGAGGAGGAAAAAAACGAAAACTCAAAAATAAAATTGGCCTGGTCCTTAACCCCTTAAGAACCCGGGGTTTTCCGTTTTTGCATTTTCGTTTTTTCCTCCTTACCTTTAAAAAATCATAACTCTTTCAATCTTTCAACTAAAAATCCAGATGATGTCTTATTTTTTGCGCCACCAATTCTACTTTGTAATGACGTCAGTCATTTTACCCAAAAATCTACAGCGAAACGGAAAAAAAAATCTATGTGAGACAAAATTGAAAAAAAAACACACCATTTTGTAACTTTTGGGGGCTTCCGTTTCAGCACAGTACATTTTTTGGTAAAAATGACACCTTCTTTTTATTCTGTAAGTCCATACGATTAAAATTATGTAGGTTTGGCAGGTTCCGCATATGGGGCGGTATGAGGGCTAATTTTTTGCGCCGTGATCTGAAGTTTTTAGCGGTACCATTTTTGCAGTGATAGGACTTATTGATCGCTGTTTAGTCATTTTTTTATGATATAAAAAGTGACCAAAAATGCACTATTTTGGACTTTCATATTTTTTTGGCGCGCACGCATTGACTGTGCGGTTTAATTAATGATATATTTTTATAATTCGGACATTTCCGCGCGCAGCGATACCACATATGTTAATTTTTATTTACACAGTTTTTTTTATGGGAAAAGGGGGGTGATTCAAACTTTGAATAGGGGTGGGGTTAAATGATCTTTATTCACTTTTTTTTTCAGTGTTATAGCTCACATAGGGACCTATAACACTGCACACACTGATCTTTCACATTGATCACTGGTTTCTCATAAGAAACCAGTGATCGATGAATTTGCCGCTTGACTGCTCATGCCTGGATCTCAGGCACTGAGCAGTCATTCGGCGATCGGACTGCGAGAAGGCAGGTAGGGACCCTCCAGCTGTCCTGTAAGCTGTTCGGGATGCTGAGATTTCACCGTGGCTATCCCAAAAAGCTCCCTGAGCTAACCGGCATGGTTTCACTTTCATTTTAGACGCGGCGTTCAACTTTGAACGCCGCGTCTAAAGGGTTAATAGCACGCGGCAGCATGATCAATGCCGCGCGCTATTAGCCACGGGTCCCGGCCGTTGTTAGAGGCCGGGCCCGACCCGCTATGATGCGGGGCCACGCCGTTGCCCCGCGTTATAGATTGGGAGCGGACTCAGGGTGTACAGGTATGCCCTGGGTCCTTAACAGGTTAAGGTTAAAATGGGCTTGGTCCTTAAGGGGTTATGAGTCTCCTCTGTCCTCCACTCGTTACCTGTATTAATGGCACCGGTTTGAAATTGTTAGTATAAATACACCTGTCCATAACCTCAAACAGTCACACTCCAAACTCCACTATGACCAAGACCAAAGAGCTGTCCAAGGACACCAGAAACAAAATTGTAAACCTGCACCAGGCTGGGAAGACTGAATATGCAATAGGCAAGCAGCTTGGTGTGAAGAAATCCACTGTGAGAGCAATTATTAGAAAATGGAAGACATACAAGACCACTGATGATCTCCCTCGGTCTGGGGCTCCATGCAAGATCTCACCCCGTGGTGTAAAAATGATCACAACAAGCGTGAGCAAAAAAAACAGAACCACACGGGGGGACCTAGTGAATGCAGAGAGCTGGGACCAAAGTAACAAAGGCTACCATCAGTAACACACTACGCCACCAGGGACTCAAATCATGCAGTGCCAGACGTGTCCCCCTGCTTAAGCCAGTACATGTCCGGGGCCATCTGAAGTTTGGTGGAAAGCATTTGAATGATTCAGAAGAGGATTGGGAGGATGTCATATGGTCAGATGAAACTAAAGTAGAACTTTTTGGTAAAAACACAACTTGTCGTGTTTGGAGGAGAAAGAATGCTGAGTTGCATGCAAAGAACATCTACTGTGAAGCATGGGGGGTGGAAACATCATGATTTGGGGCTGTAAAGGAAAGAATGAATGGGGCCATGTATTGTGAGATTTTGAAAACCTCCTTCCATCAGCAAGGGCATTGAAGATGAAACTGGCTGGGTCTTTCAGCATGACAATGATCCCAAACACACCGCCTGGGCAACAAAGGAGTGGCTTCGTAAGAAGCATTCCAAGGTCCTGGAGTGGCCTAGCCACTCTCCAGATCTCAACCCCATAGAAAACCTTTGGAGGGAATTGAAGGTCCATGTTGCCCAGTGACAGCCCTAAAACATCACTGCTCTGGAGAAGATCTGCATGGAGGAATGGGCCAAAATACCAGCAACAGTGTGTGTGAAAACCTTGTGAAGACTTACAGAAAACGTTTTACCTCTGTCATTGCCAACAAAGGGTATATAACAAAGTATTGAGATTAACTTTTGTTATTGACCAAATACTTATTTTCCACCATATTTTGCAAATAAATTCTTTAAAAATCACAAAATGTGACTTTATGGATTTTTTTTCTCAATGTTTCTCATAGTTGAGAAATACCTATGATGAAAATTACAGGCCTCTCATCTTTTTAAGAGGGAGAACTTGCACAATTGGTGGCTGACTAAATCATTTTTTTGCCCCACTGTATATGTAGAATGGGGGAGCTGGGAGCTGAGGAGACATGTCACTTTTCAGAAGGTTTGGAAATGCTCTTGTTCCACAACCTATGACTCTAGCTCCCCTGTACCTCATCCAACTTCAGCCACCCCCACCTTCATAGGGTAAAAATAGCAACAGTTGTTTACCCCTCCGCATTCATCTTTCAGATTGAGTAATGTTGTTAGCAAGGGCTCAAGTCCTGCAGGAATGCATGGGAATGGAATTCCTGCACTTTTTGCACAGCAGGGACACTCTTCCCATTAGAAGGAGTCCTGCAGGACAAGCCCTTGAGTTAAAATCTTGAGTGAGTTCCCCAACTTTTTTTCCCAGGACTTGACCCCTGTTGTTAGCCCTAATTGCCTAAACAAACGATTTTCTATATGTTTACACTGTGTTATATCTGCCTTAAGCGGCAGTATGCTCAATTTTCATTCAGCTTTTACTGCCTGGTTTGTAAATAGTTGAGTTCATTCCTTAATACTACCCCTGTACCCACTCTTCTCTCCCCCCTCCTAACTCCAACATCAGCCCCCCCCCCCTTGTCCCCTATTCTTTCCTTAGCTATTTCCCAGTGCAAGACTTCAAACTTCTTAGACCTCCTGAAATTATAATTCCTCACAGGTACCTGAATTGTCTAATGATCTAGGCCTGTGTGCCACCTTTCTGAATTTGTACCATTTTCAATTTTTGTATGACATGCATTACATGACTTATGTTAGGGATGTCCCTATATCGATACAAGTATCGGTATCGGGGCAGATACCAAGTATTTGCATGGTATCGGGGGGTTATTTAATGTCTCCGATACCAAATCCGATACCTGCTGCAGTGCGGCGTCCTCCCGTCAAATGCCCCGCTCCGCTGCCTTGTTCTCCCGTACGCATCATGGCGTCCCATGGAGGAGCATGTGACACACACGTCACTTCACCTTCTCCACTGCACCCAGTGTAACGCTATGGAGGAAGCAGAATGACGTCTATGTCCCATGCTCATCCATAGGACGACATGGTGCAGATGGTAGAATGGGGCAGCAGAGTGGCAACCCCCGACAGAGGACAGCCGCAAGTGAACAACCCCCAGGGGCACTACCGAGGGTGTGGTGGTGGGGCCTGCTGTCTATAAGGGGGAGGGCAGCTGTCTACAAGGGGGAGGGCAGCTGTCTACAAGGGGGGCTGCTGTCTACAAGGGGGGCTGCTGTCTACAAGAGGGGGCTACTGTCTACAAGGGAGGGAAGCTGTCTACAAGGGGGGCTGTTGTCTACATGTGGGGCTGCTGTCTACAAGGGGGGCTACTGTCTACAAGGGGGGGGCTGCTGTCTATAAGGTAGATAGTGCAGGTGACCTGGTTTCTACTGCTGCTCACCATGTGAACATCAGCGCAATCGCCTAGGAGACATCGGACATGGTGCAGATGGGAGAACGGGGCAGTGGAGTGGCGACAGAGGACAGCCGCAAGTGAACAACTCCCAGAGGCACTACCAAGGGTGTGGTAGTGGGGGCTGCTGTCTACAAGGGGGGAGGGCAGCTGTTTACAAGGGGGAGGGCAGCTGTCTACAAGGTGGGGCAGTTGTCCACAAGGGGGGCTGCTGTCTACAAGGGGGGGCTGCTGTCTACAAGGGGGGACTGCTGTCTACAAGGGGGGCTGCTGTCTACAAGGGGGGGGAGCTGTCTACAAGGGGGCTGTTGTCTACAAGGGGGGCTACTGTCTACAAGGGGGGCTGCTGTCTACAAAGGGGGGCTACTGTCTTCAAGGGGGGCTGCTGTCTACAAGGGGGGGCTGCTGTCTACAACGGGGGGTCTGCTGTCTACAAGGGGGGGTCTGCTGTCTACAAGGGGGGCCTGCTGTCTACAAAGGGGGGCTGCTGTCTACAAGGGGGGGCACTGTCTACAAGGTTGCGCTATCTACAGGCTGTGGTCTACGGGGGCTGCTACTAATGTCTGCATGGGGGCTGTCTGCAACAATCTATACTACCTACAAGGGGATAGTACCTACTATTAAAGGCAATTTTATAGCAGAGTCACCTGCACTAACTTGAATTTATAGGTAGTTAGTGCAGGTGACCTGGTTTCTACCCATCAGCGCAATCGCCTAGGAGACATCGGTCTCGCCGCCAATGCAAATTCCCTGTTCTACCCAATGGAAAAAAGAGAAGTCTTTGCTCATACTACAGCAACCTGCCTCCATTGTACACAACAAGGAACCCACATATCATCACGGTAAGCAGCGACAGAAACCGGGTTACCCTTGTGTCAGATTACCTTTAAAAAAATAAAATAAAAGTACTCGTAAGTGGTCTCGGCAAGTACTAGAATTAAAGTATTGGTACTCGTACTCGGTCTTAACAAAAAATGGTATTGGGACATTCCTAACTTATGTGATTGCTTGTTTTCTGTTGTTTAAAATATAAAAAAAATATCAATAAAATCAAGATTAAAAAAAAAATAATAATAATAATTTAAAAATGTATTAAAAAAAAAACCAGCTCTGACCTGTCAAGGCATAAAATTTACATGACTCCTAAAGCTGCCTTGTGATATCTGGCACCTAAATGTTAGTAGCAGATCCCTGGTATTCTGTAAGTTGCATGGTCAGGCTTCCATGGATCTGACTTGTTTTATTTTGCACATTCCATATAAGATGCTCAAATATGTCAGCATCAAATCAAACCAACCTATAATTTTACTGTGTTTATCCAGAGAAAGGCAAAGGACTCTTAAGACTGTTATTCATAGGATGCCAGTTTCCCCATTCAGATTCATAGGATGCCAGTTTCCCCATTTTAGGGGAACAAGTCCTGTCTGACTTAATATGACAATGAGAATCAATCCCTGGATCAACAACCCATTCCATGAAATTGACTGTGTTACTGTATGTTTGTCTCTTGTGAGATTTTGGTATGTTTATATCTGTATATTTCGATTTTTTTTCTTTTCAAATATATCCTGAACATGAAGATGCAACATGAAATGTATTTTAAGACTCAATGTATCATCCTCAATCCAGAGAAGATCATATCAAGTACTTTCCAAAAAGTATTTGAAGCATTATAATGTTTCTAGACAAAATACATCTGCAAAAGTCTATTTAAAGGGGTTCTCCGGTGCTTACACATCTTTTCCCCCATCCAAAGGATAGGGGATAAGATGCCTCATCGCGGGAGTCCCGCCGCTGGGGACCCCCGGGATCATGCACGCGGCACCCCGTTTGTAATCAGGCGCCCACCGGGCCGGCGGCGTGTGATGTCACGCCTCCGCCCCCGTGTGACGTCATGCTCCGCCCCTCAATGCAAGGCTAACGGAGGGGGCGTGACAGCTATCACGCCCCCTCCCGTAGGTTTGCATTGAGGGGCGGAGCGTGACGTCACCCGGGGGCGGAGGCATGACGTCACACGCCTCCGGCCCGGTGGTCGCCTGTAATCAGTCCCGGAGCGAACACGCTCCGGGGACTGATTACAAACGGGGTGCCGCGTGCATGATCCCGGGTGTCCCCAGCGGCGGGACTCCCACGATCAGCCATCTTATCCCCTATCCTTTGGATAGGGGAAAAGATGTGTAAGCACCGGAGAACCCCTTTAAGTATCTAAACAAACTACAAATACATTTAAAGGGGTACTTTGTTTGAAACATCTTATCTCCTATCCAAAGGAGATAGGTTTGCTCCATGCGCGGGATGACAGGGAACGCCACACCAGAGATCACTGGGGTCCCCAGCAGCAGGACCCCCACGATCAAACATCTTATCCCCTATCCTTTGCATAGGGGATAAGATGTTTCCAGCAGAAAACCCCTTTTAAGTGGTACTCCGGTGCTTACACATCTTATCCCCTATCCAAAGAATAGGGGATAAGATGCCTGATCACGGGAGTCCTGCAGCTGGGGACGCCCGCAATCATGCACGCGGCACCCCGTTTGTAATCAGTGCCCGGAGCGTGTTCACTCCGCCCCTCAATGCAAGCCTACGGGAGGGGGCATGATTCCTATCACGCCCCCTCCCGTAGGCTTGCATTGAGGGGCGGAGCGTGACGTCACACAGGGGCGGGGGCGTGACGTCACACGCCGCCGGCTCTGCGGTTGAGCGTAATCAGACCTGGAGCGAACACGCTCCGGGGACTGATTACAAACGGGGTGCCGCGTGCATGATCGCGGGCGTCCCCAGTCGCGGGACTCCTGCGATCAGGCATCTTATCCCCTATTCTTTGGATAGGGGATAAGATGTGTAAGCACCGGAGTACCCCTTTAAGGTTGAGGCAGCACTTACCAGATAAAATGTCAGTTGATCTGTGAGTGCTGATGTGTGTAATTGACTGTGAGTGCTGGCTGCTGATAGCAACCGTCCCTCACTGTCTATGAATCGAGTGCAGCTCCTGCATTATAGACTCACTGCACTACATGACATACATATACAACTTGGTGCACTAAGTACCAGGTGGTTGTCAGATGTCGCAAATGGGTTGAATAAAAAAGGTTACCTACTCCCTCACCTGATTGTCATTCCATTGATTGAAAACACCTAACAAATTTCATGTTCAAATTATCTGCTAATTATAAAGGTTCAAACACTTTTGCCACTTTGTTCACATACTTTTGGACCATTTTTCTCTTTATTTACTTTTAGGACTTCTGTGAAAATATGATGTAGTTTTAGGTAGATCTGCTCTAGTGAAGACTATGGGTAATGTTGGGGTCGATCACCTATAAGGCATGTGAAGAAGAAAATAGTAACAGCTCTTGATCTCCACTCTTTCACACCTGTGCACGGACTCACCAGCAGCAATAAGCAAAGCTCAATAAACAGAATTCTTTCGAAAGGTAGCAATCAGGCCTTGCCCTAAATCCATCCCCTGTTTCCCTAAGTTCATCCCCTGTGTCCAGTAGGAACATCCAGAAGATCTCACAATTAAGCAATTTATGTTTAAAATCTCCACCTTATACATGATTTCACTCTTTCAATGCCCACAACCTTGATTCCAATATATGGTGGGGTACAAGGCAACCACATAACAGGTGACCCAAGTATACAGATATTCCCAATTCATAACCTCCATGATCCACTGAACGTGTTTAGAATGTGGGGTACAAGAGTGTATGGCTAAAACATGTAGGCAATTCAAAATGCATTTATATGACAATTACCTTTTGTTCTTAGTCGTATATCACAGGCAAAATGTGCAAAATGAAAAGTTACATTACATTTAATACCTTCTCAGTTGTGTATTTGGCCTTATGTTATATTTGTAGATGCTAATGTTTCTGCAAATGTCATGCCGTAAATGTAATGCTAGAATAACTACCTTATTACTGTTACATTATGTGCTCCAGCCGCACATGCTGGCCGTGAGCGCATGGTCCCGTTACCTGCTGCTGGCGGCGGGACTGGGACTCGCATCATGGGACGCACCCGCATGCGAGCCACAGTCCATCACTCACCTGGTGCTTCACCTGCTCCAGCTTCTGCCTCCCTGCTCCAGCACGCATGTCCCCGTCACCTAGGGAGCGCTCACGCCGGAGTTTTAAGATTTAAAGGGCCAGTGCCCTCATTAGTGTAATTCACCTCTGGCTCATTGATAAATTCCTCCACCCTGCTCATTTCCCTGCCCGATCTTTGTTCCCTTGAGCCTGAGAGAAAGCATTCCTGTTATTGCCTTGCTGTGTATTTGATCCTTTTGCTCTGTGAACTAACCTTGCTCTTCTGCAGCCTGCCCTGACCGTCTGCTATCCTGACTATGAGCTGCCTTATCCCTCCTGTGCCTTGCATCTCCTCAGCCGCCTGTGTGGTTGAGCCATGAAAGGGGTAGCGACCTGGGTGCTGCCTGCCGCAGCAAGTCCATCCCGTTTTGCGGCGGGCTCTAGTGAAAACCAGCGACACCTTAGACTCCACTCCCTGGTACGGTCCGAGTCATCTACCACACAGGTCCAACGGATCCACTACCATCAGTGCTCCAGTCTTCTGAAACGTGAGTGTTACAATTACCTTAAAGGGGTACTCCACCCCTAGACATCTAAGATAAGATGTCTAAACGCAGGGGTCCCGCCGCTGTGGACCCCCCGCAATATAACATGTGGCACCCACCTGTTTCTTCTCCGGAAGGGCTGGATGGCGGTCACGCCCCCTCCCATAGACTTGCATTGAGGGGACAGGGCGTGTCGTCACATAGGGGCGGAGTCGTGATGTTACGAACTTCCGTTCCCGTGGTTGGGACCCAGACCCTCCAGTGCTTCCGGAGCAGAAACAGGTGGGTGCTGCATGCTATATTGCGGGGGTCCCCAGCGGCGAGACCCCCGCGATGTCTAGGGGTGGAGTACTCCTTTAAGTTGAGGGTATTGAGAGAGTGATATCACACATACAATGTGGGGATCATAGACATACATTGCATAATTTTGTTGCTACTGGAGACATGTCAACCACAAGGAATGAATTTGAGATAAGACCTGATTTAAATCCAGAGAAAAAATCCTTTTTGTATTACTATTGGTGTAGGTATAACAATGACTTGCGCAATACATGCTTTGTAGTGTTGGTACGTATAATAATAAAGACCCAGCTGTATAATGATATTAGCTGGGTACTGCTTGTAATATACATATTAAAGGTGCACCGAAATGGAAATTTCAGAACCGAAACAAAACCGAAATTAAAAAAAAAATGTTCGGCCGAAACCGATACCGAAACCGAAAATGACTTCTCCCCGTCTTCTGGTAAAATGCAGTGCTCCGCTCTCCATCCTCCGGGAGGGGGGATGAGGGGGCGTGGCTTCAACTCGGGCTCTGCCCTCGCTCCTCCCCGCTCTCTCTTCAGCATTTTTCACCCATCACCGCCTCTACTATTTAACTAAGGTAAGATTGTACTGCAGTAATTGAAAACAATAGCAAACCTGCTATTGGCTATTTCAAAATGCAATAGCCAATCGCAGGTTGGCTATTGGACCCGCCCACTATCTGCAGAGGAGCAGACCTGAAGGAGAACTTACTCCTTCAGCAGGCAGAGGGCGGGTCCAAAAGCCAACCTGCGATTGGCTATTGCATTTTGAAATAGCCAATAGCAGGTTTTTCTATTTTGTAAATGGTATACGGGAAGCGGAGCTTGCAGAGGCCCCGGAGCAGCCCTGGAGCGGATCGGCCAGTGGGACATGGTGAGTTGGGATGGTCTTGGGAATGGGGTGGTGTGGGGGAGCAGAGTTACCTCTGCAGTGCCTCAGACATCCAGGCTGGAATCAAGTCAAAAGACAGCTGCCGGCTGCAAGATTATGCTGCCGGGAGCTGATTGTAAGCACGGGAAATAAATGTATTAGAGGTGCGGGGCAGGCCTGAAGGTATTTCGCTGTGCCGATCCCCCCCACTCCCTCCTTCATTTTCAATGTGGCCATCTATACCTGCACTGTACGGGAGAATTTTCGCCACTCGCACAGGTCAGTCTGAGTGACAGCAAGTGGCGGGGGCTTCAGATTGGTGGGCACTGGCAGTGTTTGTAACTTGAGCTGTGGGCGGGCAGGGGAGGTGGGTCATTATCGGCAAATTTTTTGTTGTTTCGGCATTTCCCCAAAATAGCTATTTTCCGACGATATGTATCGGCCGCCGATATATCGGTGCATCCCTAATACATATATCATCATCCACATTACAATGTATTTGTGCTTACCATATAGGCAAAGAAGAACAAGCTCATGAGGTTGCAGTCCAAAAATATTAAAAAAATGTTTATTAAGGCATACATATGTAAAATCAGTACAAAAGATCCATAAAACTGTCTGACTGATGAATTTCGGACATTTCGTGTCAGTCACTTTTTATGGATCTTTTGTACTGATTAAACATCTGTATGCTTCAAAACATTTTTTTTTATATTTTTGGGCTTCAACCTAGTGTGCTGGATCTTCATTGACTTTCTGTATTCTTGTACTGTGCTCCGACTTACTGAGCTCCGAGGCGGGGATCAGTATCACAAATACAGGTTTGGTGAGCTGAAGAGCTGTGCCTTTGTGTGCTTTCTCCCTCAGGTCCCTTTACTTGGTTAATGTATTTTGTTTAACAACACCATATGTAAGAAGATGTATTCATTGTGGGTATTACAGTCTATGTTTTGTATGTTGCCATCATTCTTCTAACGTCACGTTATAAGCTATACGCTTGTTATACGCTATAATTAAAGGGGTTACAAAGATTATTTCTTTCAAATGCCACATCCGCTCTGTCTCCAGGTTGGGTGTGGTTCTGCAACACAGTTCCATTGAAGTGAATGGAGCCAAGTTGTAATATTACACCCAAAGTGGAGACAGACAGGGAGTGATCTTTGAAAAAAATTACGTCTATTTAAGTATTCCTGTATAACCCCTTTAAGGGTTCTTAGACCCGAACAGTGTCAGATGCCCTGTATTGTTGTACTGAACAATAATTATAAAGGAGAACTATAGCGCACAAAAAATGTATCCCTTATATAGGGATAGGGTATAAGTTTTAGATCGCTGGGACCCCCCACGATCTCCTGCATTAGACGCCGAGTCTGCCTGGGAACGGGGCGTGTCGACCCCCCCACACGAAGCAGCGGATGACATGCTTTCTCCATGCATCTCTATGGGAGAGCCGGAGATACAGCGATCGGCTATCTCAGGCTCTCCCATAAAGATACATGGAGGGGGCATGTCGGCCGCCGCTTCGTGCTGGGGTTGACACGCTCCATTGCTGGGGAGAACCGGGATCCTGTGCAGGAGATAGAAGGGGATCCCAGTGGTCAGACCCCCCCATGATTTAAAACTTATCCCCTACCCTTTGGATAGGGGATACATTTTTGTGCATGATAGTTCTCTTTTAATGAAGAAGACATTTTAACAGCATGCCTAACTGCTGGACATCCTGTTTATAAGGCATGTCAGGTATATGCATATGGGCTTCCCTGCTTCAGGGGAACTGGCAGAGGCTTTGAGTGACTGCTTCAGCTGAGCAAAGGGAGCATACAACACAGATAATGAGAGTTGGTGTATTCTTGCAATACATGATCAATGTAAGAGCAGGGCACTCCTTCCAGAAGCCAGGAACAGGGTGTTCACAAAATGCTTTTATTCCAGCAGAGGATGCTTCATGGAGTGTTACTGTGTCCAGGTGCAAAGAGGAAAAGGGTACTTACTGTGACCACAAAAAAGGAAGGCTGTAATCACTTTGAAAAGAGGGCCATAAGGTGCTCACATGTGGGAGCATGGGAAGATAAGCTCCTGGAATGTACTGTAAATGCAATACAGTGATCCCTCAACTTACAATGGCCTCAACATACAATAGTTTCAACATACAATGGTCTTTTCTGGACCATTGTAACTTGAAACCAGACTCAACATACAATGTACAGACAGTCCAGATCTGTGAAACATGTCAATGGCTGGAAGAACTGACCAATCAGAATGGGCATTTACACCTGTATTACTGAAGCGCATGCACTGACTGGTGTCTGGTAGCGCCCCCTACAGTACAGGGAGATATTACATGTTCTGTACTACTCTTTACCTGTATGACTGAAGTGTATGCACTGACTGGTGTCTGGTAGCGCCCCCTACAGTATAGGGAGGTATTACATGTTCTGTACTCTTTACCTGTGCCAGGGTTAGCTGCTCCTTTGGACACCAGGTAAGGGCGGCTACGTTTTGCGTTTACTGTATAGGATCCTGAAGATGCTCCTGTCCTCTATATAGACCAGTCTTTCCCAACCAGGGTGCCTCCAGCTGTTGCAAAACTACAACTCCCAGCATGCCTGGACAGCCTTCGACTGTCCATGCATGCTGGGAGTTGTAGTTTTGCAACAGCTGGAGCCACCCTGGATGGAAAACACTGACATAGACAGTGATTTAAAGCTCCCAGCAGATCTTTATTACTTTTATATATAAGGATTTGCTTTATCTGTATTAGTTATCTACTTATTTTTCTTTAATCCTCACTTTTTCCTATTTTTGGATGACATTTGCGGGGCTTCAGAACTAATTACCAGGTTTCCATAGAGTTATGGTCTCAACATACAATAATTTCAACACACAATGGTCGTCCTGGAACCAATTAATATTGTAACTTGAGGGACCACTGTACTTGGTGCATGAATCATATGTTTGTTTTGAATGCCTTTTGCTTCTTTTTTGTTTTTGACATTATATATATATATATATATATATACATATTTACATGTTGTAACACTGAATCGAACATCAAACAAGTAAATTGTTACAGTGATAAAATAGTAGAAATAATGCATGAAGCAAATGGTGCACAGAGAATTGTATATCTAGAATGAAACAATCGTTTTTTTATGCACATATATAATAAAAGTAGTAACATTTCTAATGTCTTTGGTACTGTATTTTGTATTCTGGTTCACAACGCACATATTATATGTTGACGTCTCTTTAGATAATTAAGACTCATATACTTGGTAAGTGAAACATAACAGTACATTGCTTATGTTGTTATATGGGTTCCGGATATAGGGTTCATTTTGTTCATGTTACATGGTTTTACTTGGTAATATTGAACTTATGGATTACAAAAAGCATTAATTACATTTTAATAGAAAAAAATGGACTCCTGCCCTGTAAGTAGATTTTTTTCAGTATTTTATGTATTTGTTTATACAGTATATGGCATAGAATGTTTATACTTGCAGTACATTGCAATTAATATTAAAAAGCATTTCTAACGGTTTCTTTCATTATACACAGTAACAGCTAAAGATACAACAAATGGGGAATAAAACTCACCGTGTCAATGCTTCTCTAGGGTCCTTTCTATCATTGTTTGAAGGTTTCCGTGCACTTATTTAAAAGAAATCTTGAAAAAAAATCCTGTATGATTTTGATGAACCAAACAAAAACAATATATAAAAGACAGATCCAATAGTGCTGCTGCCTTTGTGAACGCACACATTAGCTAACTTACTGAAGAAGCATCTAATTAATCTGGATATTTTTGACAGGTCAGTGAGCACAGTGCTAACCTAGTTCATTTTCACATATACATACTTTAACCATTTGCAGTCACAAGTCACTATTGAATGTGGTTGTCTTGTTCTGTTTTTCAGGACAGTGTTTTCTTCTAATACTATAGGAGAATATATTAGAGGGGATTTCTTTATACAGTCAGCATCAAATTAAATATACACCTTATTTTCTTTAGCAGTTTATTTCTTTTAACAGTTTGTGTAGTCAATGTTAAAACGGTCACGAAACTCTATGCAGTATACCTACATTCACAAATCTTGCTCTGCTACCTGCAATCAGTCCTCATCATGCCTCTTGATTCTGATATGTTAGCATACCTAAAACCATGGCTTTGACTCCGGTTTAAAAACCGCACTGCAACCGCATATGTTTTTTAACGTGGACGTCAATGGACGTCAATGGGAAACACACATATATATGGTTCCATATGGGAAACCGTACAAGTTTTTTTTATTTGCACATGCACATTTGCATCCTAAAGTGCCCCTCCCATTAAAAATGGACAACATTTTCAAAAACTTTTTTTTTTTTTTTATAAAAATGGACGGAACCGTTTGCACTTTTAAAATCAGTATACGGTTTAAAAATGCAAACTTTTTCCGCATACAGTTCCATTCATTTTTTTGCCATACGGTTTTCTTTAGAAAAACTGATTGAAAACAGTATGGCAAAAACGTGGTGTGAACCCAGCCTAACATTGCGTTGTTTGAAGGGGTACTCCGGGGAACTAAACCCATAGCCCATCCTTTCCCTCTCATCAACCTATTTAATTGTCTAAATAGCATTCATTAGCTATATAGAGCTGTACATCCTCTTTGGTTGTCACTTACATGCATGAAGGTAGGGAATGACATCATCCAGCCGTCTACTCTGTCTCTGTCCAAATCCCTCTCTGAAAGAAGCCCCCACCCTCCTGAGAAACACAGACCATGTGGTTTCAGCCCTGCTCTCTTTAGTGCTGAGAACTGGGAGGTGTGTGCAGCCTTAGCCAATCAGACACTGGACCTCTCTATGCAGGAGGAGGGGGCTGCTCTCAGAGTGAGCTGGCTGGCAGAGCTGCAATGATTGCTGAGAGATGTAGGCAAGGGGAGACAAGGATGGCAAATAATATCAAGCAGCCAGAGAAGACAACAGGGGCAACAAGAGTCAGGCATATAAGGCAGGATGATTTGCAAGGAACATATCTAGGTAGTGTGGTAGTGTACTTTACGGAAGTACCCCCAGGTTTTACTTCCATTATCACTCTACCCTGGAAGCATGCTAGGAGGCAACTGTTGACCCAAAGTTCTAAATAAAACATAAAAGTCCTCAATCAGTCCAGACAGTCCTACCCACCTGGAAATTCCAAATTGCAAAGGTAAGAGGAACTGGGACATAATAGAATAGGAATGAGAGGGAGGGGGGACTTACCCAGTCCCAATGGGTCTCAATGATCAACATATCCAACGTAGCATTAACTCTCAGAGGATCATCAATAAGAAAAATATATAAATACCATATAAACAATTATAATCCTAATAATCCAGGATTCAGAGGATTCAGCTATGGGATCTGTTCAACACCAATGCAAAGCTTACTCAGGAATCGCAGCAGGCAGGTATCAGTGCATCTACAAGCAAAGTGAAGCTAAGGCTTAAAGGGGTACTCCGGTGCTTACACATCTTATCCCAAAGGATAGGGGATAAGATGCCTGATTGCGGGAGTCCCGCAGCTGGGGACACCCGCGATCATGCACTTTATGTTAGCATCATAAAATGGACATATTTTTACTTTTTGAAAAAATTTGAGGGCTTCAAAGTAGAGCAGCAATTTTCAAAAATGTAATGAAAATTGCAAAATCTGAAGGGACAGATGTTACAGAACTACAACTCCCAGCATGCCTGGGCGGTCTAGGCATGCTGAGAGTTGTAGTTTGACAACATCTGGAGGGCTACCGTTTGGGCACCACTGTAACAGTGGTCACCAAACTGTGACCCTCCAGATGTTGCAAAACTACAACTCCCAGCATGCCAGGCAGCCTTTGGCTGTCTGGGCATGCTGGGAGTTGCAGTCCGGCCTTCCTAGTGGTTGCCACAGTAAAGATCACTTTACTTTCACTTTCATTTCTCCCCCCCACCATCGATTCCCTACCTGAGCTGTGATTTCCGCTGGATATCTGCGACAATCGCTGGGCCCCACGCATCTTCTCCTCAGGTACAGGCCTTTATCTTCTCCCCCCTGTTCTGCCCGACATCCATGGCAACCCCCTGTCCTGCGCTGCCATTGGTCAGAACTCAGTTCTGACTAATGGCAGGGGATAGGAGGAGATCGCAGTTCTGCGACCTCGCTCCTATCCCTCAGGATGATCAGGGCTGTCCCTGACAGCTCCGATCATCCCTATTTTGCGGGTGATCGGGTCACCAGAGACCCGTTCAGCCCGGAATTGGAGAAAATCACATGTCAGGACCCCCCTCGGCGATGTGCCAGGATGCCTGCTGAATGATTTCAGCAGGCATCCCGATCCGTTCCCCAACCGGCTAGCGGCAGGGACCGGAATTCCCACGGGCGTATCCATACGCCCTCAGTCCTTAAGGACTTTAAAACGGGTATGGATACGCCCGCCGTCCTTAACAGGTTAAATCAACTGGTGCAAGAAAGTTAAACAGATTTGTAAATTACTTCTGTTAAAAAATCTTTACCCTTCCAGTAATTTTTAGCAGCTGTATGCTACCGAGGAAATTCTTTTCTTTTTTAATTTCTTTTTTGTCTTGTCCACAGTGCTCTCTGCTGACACCTGATGCCCGTATCAGGAACTGTCCAGAGCAAGAGAAAATCCCCATTGCAAACCTATGCTGCTCTCGACAGTTTCTGACACGGACAGAGGTGTCAGCAGAGAGCACTGTGGACAAGACAAAAAAGAAATTAAAGAAGAAAAGAATTTCCTCTGTAGCATTCAGCTGCTAAAAAGTACTGGAAGCGTAAAGATTTTTTTATTGAAGTCATTTACAAATCTGTTTAACTTTCTGGCACCAGTTGATTTAAAGAAATATGTTTTCCACCGGAGTACCCCTTTAAGACTAAGACATCTGGAAGAATCAATATCCAAAGAACACATAAGCCCTATCATGAGTCCTGTGCCATTCCAACAGTAAAGCATCACAAGACCATTTATGTGTGGGGTTGTTTTTTTATCCAAGGTAGTGGGCTTACTTACAATTTTAGTAAGAACAATGGTGCAGCTCACAATTATACACTGACCGAGGTATTCCCAAAGGTTTGAGTTTATTTAAAACACCAGCAGGTGATTTGGAAGGTGAAAGATTTTATTTAAAATGGGAAACCACTTTGAAAGAATACTCTACAACGCAGAAAAGAACTAATTAACAATCTGGATCAACAGATTGACGTTCTGAAAAATGAATTGGACAAATTCGACCAAAACCCAGAATATTTAAAACAGCAGGAATTTGTTTGTAATAAATTGGACAAACTTGAGGCATAAATTATTAATGGAAAAACAAAAAAATTACTATGGCAGATAAACAAACCAATAACTCAAACTCAAAATATTCACACAGAAAAAAATCCTATCCTATCTCTACACAAAACAGATTTGCCCCTGTCACGTACCGGCAGGACTGGTAGTGGATCCTCTTGACCAGAGAGGCGATGACGCGGGTTGTACCAGAGGACCGGTTCTAAGTGGTTACTGGTTTTCACCAGAGCCCGCCGCAAGGCGGGATGGACTTGCTGCGGCGGTAACCACCAGGTCGTATCCTCCAGCAGCAACTCGACCTCTCTGGCAGCTGATATGGCGTGGTACACAGGGAGCAGGCAGGAGTGTAGTCGGACGTAGCAGAGGTCAGGGCAGGCGGCAAGGGTTCAAAGGCGAGTAGGCGGTAGCAACGGGTTCGGCAAAAGGCAAGGCAATACACACTATATGGAACGCTTTCTCAGAGGCACTAGGGCACAAAGATCCGGCTAGGGCAGGAAGGGGCAGATAACTTTTATGGGGAAGGAGCAGGGAACAATTAGCCAGCGCACCAATCAATGGTGCGCTGGCCCTTTAAATTTACTGAAGGCGGCGCGCGCGCGCCCTAGAGAGCGGGGCCGCGCGCCGAGAGGCAGAGAGAGTCGGCGTATGGAGCGGGGTGCAGGGTGAGTTAGACAGGACGCGGCGCGTGAGCGGGGACCAGCCGCCACGGCAGCAGCGTCCGTGACACAAGGGATCCCGTGCTCCCGGTCGGTATGTCCGAGCGGGAGACGCCGGGATCCCGGGGAGAGGAGGAGAGGAAGCGGGCGCTCCGGTCCAGAGGCGGGGACCGGAGCGCTCGCTGTGACAGCCCCCTAAATAGTGGTGATTTTTTGGGGGGAAGGTCATTAACACAGGGACACCAATTATACTAAAGAGAGTTATCACTACAGAAATCCTCCATACAGTCAGAAATACAAACCATATGGAGGGAGAAAATACAATACACACAGTCCGCATCAGAATCCTTATGTGAGAAATTACACATATCAGAACAAACCATACCAGAAGAGATATTACAATCAAACTCCTCACAGAGAGACACAAAATCCCCAAAATCCCCAATCCACACAGACATTAAAAATACAATACACACAGTCCGCATCAGAATCCTTATGTGAGAAATTACACATATCAGAACAAACCATACCAGAAGAGAAATTACAATCAAACTCCTCACAGAGAGACACAAAATCCCCAATCCACACAGACATTCAAAACTAGAAACTAAGAAACAAAATAAAATAAAAAGTCTAGATAAAAATAAAAATTAAAAGAATAAACAATAAAAAATAAAAACATGTATAAATTATAATAGTGAATCATGTTAATCATGGAAAATTACAGTTCCAATAATACTTCAGGCATTAGAAACACAAGGAACCCCCCAAAAAAGAGGGTACGCAGAAGATATAGAAATAGAAGCATTAACCCAGCCTCCATCAAAAATGGGCAAAGTTCAGCAAAACCTGTAGAAACATCCATCATAAATCTTAGCAGTCATCAACTCACATTGGCACAAAAATCATTACTTAATAAGGGTCTCAAATTTGCACCATCACACTCCTTGGACAAATTCCAGATGTATCCGGGATAGAAAAATTTGTTTGCAATTTATGTCTGAAAAAATATTTTTTGAAGCACCCAATAGAATCCCAGAATATCAAATCTGAATACACAAATACAGAATGCAAATTAAAGTCAGGGTTTTATCAAAACAGTTTAATGGGGCCAGAAATGACCCCTTTAAAAAAAAAATTGTTCAAGGTTATAAAAGACAAACCAAAAACACATCCCGTCACAAGGACAACATTGCATTTAAAGAAAGAAAAGCCATGAAGGAGTTGCAGTCTATCAGTGAGATCACAATCTGCCCTGCTGATAAAGGGGGCGGAGTTGTGATCCTAAATACTGAAGACTACAACCAAGAATGCTCATGTCAATAAGAAGATAGCACTACTTATAAAAAGCTGGAGGGTGATCCCACTACTGAATTCAGTAAGCAATTACAGACAGTATGTAAAGCTGCTTTAGAAGAAGGTATAATCAACGATAAGGAACACAAATTCATTTTAGGAACACCTGAAGGATTACCTATGAATTACTGTCTTCCTACGATGCATGAAAGTTTAACAAATCCACCAAGACGCCCCATCGTGTCTGGGATGGGTTCTCTAACATCGAACCTATCCCAGTACTTTGATAGATTTTTATAACCATTTGTGAAAAAACTCACACATATTTATTTAAAAGACACTTCTCAAATCATCTCAATTATTGAATCATTTCCTTGGACAGAAAATCATATATTGGCCACTTTAGACATATCTTCTTTATACATGATTATTCAGCACAATTTAGGTGTCTCTGCAGTTGAAAACATTTGCACAAGGGTCAAATCAAAGCACAACAAATATATTTCATTTTGACACACAATTATTTGTATTTTGAGGGTGATTATTATTTGCAACAGGTAGGTACCGCAATGGGCACCTGGTTTGCCCGAGCAAGGCAAATCTATTTATGGCGGCATGGGAGGAAGATACTATCATTCCCCAGCTTGGCGCAAACCCCTTGCTCTGGAAAAGGTTTATCAATTATATTATTTTAATTTGGAAGGGGGGATTCACTAGTTTGGAGCACTTTATTAATGAGTTAAATTTAAATGTTTACAATATTCATTTCACATCCACCATTAGCAAGGAAAGCATTAATTTTCTGGACATTGAAATCAGAGCAGATCGGGATAAATTAATATGTAACACATACCAAAAGTCTACGGCTAAGGATGGCTTTATAAGCTTTGATAGCTGTCATTTGCCCAGATGGCTCAGCAATGTACCAAAGGGCCAGTACCGCAGACTAAAAAGTAACTGCACCTCAGATGAAAAATTCTTAGAGGAAGCAGCACAATTAAACTAAACTATTCAGGGACAAAAATTATCCAGATCTGCTCTTACAACAATCCCTAGACCATGTCAAACAGATAGATAGGTACACTTTCTTTGTTTCAAGAGACAAACACCCTACCACTGAAGAATTTAACAGTAAAATTGTCCTGCCATATAACAATGACTATAGGAAGATAGAAAAATTTATAAATAAACATTGGCATTTAAAGGGGTACTTCACACCCCTAGATATCTTATGAGATGTCAGTTCGCCGGGGTCCCTCTGCTGGGGACCCCCGGGATCTCTGCTGCAGCACCCACCTGAATGGAGCATTGCCGATGTGAGGTTGAAGCCGTTCAGGTGGGTGGTGCAGCCTTTGGATAGGGGATAAGATGTCTAGGGGTGCGGAGTACCCCTTTAATATGTCAAGATCGGGATATAGGATGGATGTTACCCATCCGTCCACCGATAGTCTACACTAGAGCCCCCAATTTGGGGATCAAGGTAGCTCCATCTATCAAGCCTCCACCTCTGAAAAAGCACCATTCCTGGCTAAACACAAAAGGTTTTATCAGATGTGGCTCATGTGCCAACTGCACCAAAACTCAGGGCCCCAAACAGTGGCATCTTCTCAAACTAATTCCTTTAAATGGAACATAGATGATCTAATAACCTGTAACATCAAAGGAGTAATATGTTTAATTGAATGTGGATGCAATAAACAATACATAGGGTGCACTAAGAGACCTCTAAAAACCGCATTGCTGAACATCTAAATAATATAAAAATTGGAAATTTAAAACATCCTCAGCTCATTTTGTGACAACACATAGTCGTGACTTGAGAACATTTTCATTTATTGGCCTTCAACATATTAGAAAAGACTGGAGAGGAGGAAGTTATATGGTTAAAATGTCCCAAGCAGAAAGTAAAAAGATTTATGAATTTGCCACACTAGAATGGGGAGGACTCAATTCCAGTTTTGAACTGTTTAGATTTTTGTGAGGGATGGATTTGGCTCTAGCGGTTGTCCTCTTTTTCCATTGGGACACACGCCACAGCCAACTCCATCCTTTATTTTAGGTCATCTCTGCCATGAATATTTTCTGTCTAACTGTAATTTTCCATGATTAACATGATTCACTATTATAATTTATAGATATTTTTATTTTTTATCGTTTATTCTTTTCATTTTTATTTTTATCTAGACTTTTTATTTTATTTTGTTTCTTAGTTTCTAGTTTTCATTTCTCTTTTTTATTAAAATTTTCACATTTTTATATCACTTTATTCCACTTACACCCATAACTAAACTACATTCCCATTTCAGTTTAAACTAGATCATTGCATGTCCCTCTTGTATCAAGAATCGACACCCTTTCTACAATATAATATAATTTACACACATATGTGTCATAGCCATCAAGTTGACAACACTGATTGTGAACACCAGCCTGTAAATACAGTCATAGACTCTTGCCAATCATAATCACATTCTGTTTATACAAATTCCTACATGAGGCCACTTAGAACACTTTTTTGGTTACATCTTGTTATATTAATAACACATTGTTTAACTCTAGATAGTCATTCATGATACATTACCATTATATCACATATTCTTTTTCAGTTTATTCCATCCTCATTCTTTTTATTATTTTATTCTTTCTATGATTCTATTATTTTATTTCCATTATCTTTATTTTTTGTCCAGCATTTATTTTATATTTTCTTTTTTGTTTTATTTTAATGTTTTTTATTGATGTATTTGTTTTTATGCATTTTATCTGTATTTACCATCAATTATTATATATGTTTATATTTAGGAATTATTATTTTATCCTATAATATTCTAAAAATATGCATTTTATATATATATATATATATATATATATATATATATATATATATATATATATATTTATATGCAGTATCCATTCGGTTGATACTATTTAGTGTGAATATTGGTCTGCCAATACAGCTCTACATTCCTGTGATTCACAACCACATCTTGCCAACGATTCCTGCTTCCACCTGCTAATGAAATTGAAACAGCTATAAATATGTTGAAATTAATTTCAGAGACATAGTTACTGAGGAAGGGGTCGAATACATTGTATATAGCACCCCGAAACACGTCTAGTCTAGTGCCAACAGAACGCAGTGTGACAATATCACGGACTTTGAGCTACCATCAGTCCGTTACTAGTTCCAGCCACAATACATCCAGAGATCTACTATTGATATTGGGATCTAACTTCCAGCATTGTGATCCTTCTGCTGTCACTTGATTTATATACCGCATTTGTGGGTTACTCACCGATCCATCTGCCGCTCCTGTGATCCACTGTTCCTGTGCTTCCATCTACTGCTCTCATCTCCCACTGACCGCTGACGTAAGATGCCTCCACCACGAGGTAGTACCATCAGTCTGCCTCAACAGACCCTCGGAGCAACCGCACGACAACCACGGGGTCCAGTGCCGTCTGGACCAGCCGTGCCCGGCGCTTGCAAGCGCTCACATGACAGCCAGAAATTCCGCTAACTAGCGAGAGGAGACAGCACAGTAGTGTTGGTAATATGATTTTCTTTTATACATCAATGGTATATTGTTCAGTAACTTTGGACATTTAATTCACCATCTTTATATGTCTCATTTCTGGACTTTAAATCAGTGCAATACCGGACTATCAGTTAACCAACATTGCCGGATTATCAGTCACATTGCTGTACTATTTGGCAGTTGTCATTATTTTACTTTGCATTTTGATGTGATTATTCCTCCCACAAGGGCCCTGTGAGGGGAATTTATATGTATTTTATTTTAAATAAATTTTATTCATTTGATATTTGAAGCACGGTCGCAATTACATTGAATTTAACAACTATTATCACTGTCCTTGAGGTGGGGGTTTCTCTTTCTTTTTTCTTACTTACAATTTTGCCTAAGAACACTTCCATTAATAAAAAAATGGTATCTAAACATCCTCTAAGAGCAACCTCTTTTAGGAGAAATTTGGCGATGAATTATGCTTTTCTCAGGATGATGAAGCACCATGATACAAGGAAAAAGTGATGATCAGTCAGGATTTGGCTTGGAGGCTTCTAATAGATAAACAATAGCCAAAATGGAGTAAACAAGACAACAGAAGAAAACCCTAACTATATTTACCTCTCAATCTATTACGCTCTCCCTGACCTAAATTGACATAATATTTAAAGTGGTACTCCGCCCCTAGACGGAGTGTCCCAGCGGATTGTGGGGTGTCCCAGTGGATCTCCATACAGGCACCCTGGACTTCTAAACATTTATGTAGTCAATGGACCACAGTCATGACGTGACATGCTGCATACATATTTGAATTAAGTGGATCAGATTTATCAAAACTCTCTAATTCATGAAAAGTACAAATGTAGACAGTCTACAAAATCAGGCGGAGTCTGGCATATCAGAAGTTGTCTAGTCTAAGTTTAGACCAACTAGTCGTTGGCTTACTTTAAACCAGAATCACACACCAAAAGTTTGTGCCCTATTGCTGAGACAGGCCCCTTTTGTAGAAAGCGGCAAATGTGGCACTGAGTGATGTAAGATAGTTCTATATTATTTTCATCAATTGCACCAAAATTGTGGCACAGTAGTAAATTTGAGCCATTGTGCACTTAAATGAAAGCTCCACAAAGAGGATCATAAGTCAATTTTCTGAAGCCACAAAGGTATGGCAACTGGTGATTGCCAGGTGGGATAAGACTGTATCAGTCAGGGCTGCCATCAGAGGGGGTACAACCAGTACTCCAGTAAGGACATTGACTCCTTTAATATATACTCTGACTGACTGCTCCACTCTGCTGAGGCACGTGGCCATTACTATAATTTATATAAATGTACTTTATACAGTTAGTTACACTCACACATGATCCACGATACATTCTCTAGGGCCAGCAGTGGCTGTAAAGAGGTAGTATAACAAACATGCCGCTGCGCTATCCACCACGACACTGATGTCAACTGACATTTTGTGCGAGCCCTGGGAATAACAGAAACCGCCGCCAGCAAAAGCTTTCCTCGGCCTTTAGTCACCCTGAGGAGAGCAGATAGAATATTCTGGCCAACCCGGCTTCAATAAGGTAACTAGTCCATAGAGGGGGACTACAACAATTATTTGGGGGCACAGAATGGGCCTACAACTATATGGGAGTACAAAGTGAGCACTATTACCTTGTGGTAATTACCTTGTGCTGAGGAAAGATTCCTAAAATGTTTGTCTGGCAGTTTCTGTGGAAACAAGTATTGGCCAGGAGAAATCTTCATGGCGGTCTTGGCTGGATAGTGAAAAGGAAAAGTGAACAATTCTAGTTAGAGAAGACCCCCCTGTGTTTTATTTAGAGAACATGACACCAGTGGAACTGGTCTGTAATCACTTATAATGTCAGTAAAAATGGAGAGATTTCCCCCGAGCAGCCAATTACAGCTTAGGTTTCACATTACCAGAGTTTGTTAGCTGAGCTGTGATTGGCTGCTGTGGGAAAATCTCTCCATTTTTTCTCTCACACAGTTTGATAAATCTGGGCCAAGGTGTCTCAGAATTGAAAGTAAATGGCTGCTAAGTATAGAGGGAGGTATACACACTAGATATAGGCAATGCAACAGCAAGTGTTGAGGGTGGGTGGTATGAATTATGAGCAAGATAGAGAACACAAATGCCCAATGAAAAGAGTATACAGGCCAAGCTGTTGGAGTACAATAAGTCACAGGATGCCGCCACCCCAACACATGACCTTCGTCCGGGAGTCTATGTAGTATACTTAACCCCTTAAGGACACATGACGTTCTCATACGTCTCCATTTCCGAGTCCTTAAGGACACATGACGTATGAGAACGTCATGTGTTTTACCGGCCCCCCTCAACCATCTGGAGCGGAGCCGGTGCCCGATGCCTGCTGAAATCGTTCAGCAGGCATCGGCGCATATCGCCCAGGGGGGTCATTATGACCCCCCATGTCAGCGATGGCCGCAGATCGCTGGACAATTCAGTCCAGCGATCTGCGGCGGATTCCGGGTCAATCGGGTCTCCAGTGATCCGGTGACCCGGAATTATTGGCTGATCGGGGCCGTCAGAGACGGCCCCGAACAGCCAGAGCCAGCAGGGGTGAGGTGGCACTGGTGCCACCTCACGATCGCCCTGATTCGTCGGCCGGATTACCGGCCGACCAATCAGGGCGCCTGCTGCGGGTGTCACTCCCGCAACCCGCTCCGCCCCTCTTCCGGAGGACGTGAGTGGGTGCGGGACGTGCACCCCGGGTGCTGGGGACCCCGATCCCCGGCGCCCCTGTTGGGATCGGGGCCCCAGGAGCAGCGGCGGCGGCGGAGACGACGAGGGACTGACCTGGTGCAGCGAGGATCGTTGGAGGTGAGTGACAGCCTCCTGCTGTTGCTTAGCAACAGCTCCCAGCATGCAAAAAGGGCATGCTGGGAGCTGTAGTTATGCAACAGCAGGAGGCAGACAACCACAACTCCCAGCATGCCCTTATGGGCATGCTGGGACTTGTAGTTTTGCAACAGCTGAAGGCACATTCTTTCTATGGAAAAGTGTACCTTCAGCTGTTGTGTAACTACAACTCCCAGCTTGCACAATCAGCTAAAGTGCATGCTGGGAGTTGTAGTGGTGCATCTGGTGGTTGCATAACTACAACTCCCAGCATGCCCGTTGGCTGTCGGTGACTGCTGAGAGTTGTAGTTTTGCTGAGAGTTGTAGTTGTAGGCACACTGAGTTAAGTAGCAAACCAGTGTGTCTCCAGTTGTTGCATAACTACAATCCCCAGCATCCCCAGCCAAAGTAGTATACCTCCAGCTGTTGCATAACTACAACACCCAGCATGCCCAAGCATTTTAGGTAAAAAAAATATATATTTTTTTTACATATGCAAAAGTCGTGAATCACCTGTAGGGTATTAAGGTTCACTTTACCTCTTGTTCCCTGAGGGGTCTAGTTTCCAAAATGGTATGCCATGTTTTTTTTTTTTTGCTGTCCTGGCACCATAGGGGCTCCCTAAAGGTGACATGCCCCCCAAAAACCATTTGTCGCTCCTTCCCTTCTGAGCCCTCTACTGCGCCCGCCGAACACTTTACATAGACATATGAGGTGTGTCCTTACTCGAGAGAAATTGGGTTTCAAATACAAGTAAAAATTTTCTCCTTTTTACCCCTTGTAAAAATTCAAAAATTGGGTCTACAAGAACATGCGAGTGTAAAAAATGAAGATTTTGAATTTTCTCCTTCACTTTGCTGCTATTCCTGTGAAACACCTAAAGGATTAATACACTTACTGAATGTTTTTTTGAATACTTTAGGGGGTGTAGTTTTTATAATGGGGTCTTTTATGGGGTATTTCTAATATGAAGACCCTTCAAATCCACTTCAAAATTGAACTGGTCCCTGAAAAATAGTGAGTTTGAAAATTTTGTGAAAAATTTCAAAATTGCTGCTGAACTTTGAAGCCCTATGGTGTCTTCCAAAAGTAAAAACTCATACATTTTATGATGCAAACATAAAGTAGACATATTGTATATGTGAACCCCAAAAAAATATATTTTGAATATCCATTTTCCTTACAAGCAGAGAGCTTCAAAGTTAGAAAAATGCAAAATTTTCATTTTTTTCATCAAATTTGGGGATTTTTCACCAAGAAAGGATGCAAGTTACCATAAAATTTTACCACTACGTTAAAGTAGAATATGTCACGAAAAAACTGTCTCGGAATCAGAATGATAACTAAAAGCATTCCAGAGTTATTAATGTTTAAAGTGACAGTGGTCAGAATTGCAAAAAACGCTCCGGTCCTTAAGGTATAAAATGGCCTGGTCCTTAAGGGGTTAAAATAAATAATAAAATAAAATTGGGGATGGACCCTAAAGTGGAGTGAGAGGGGGCTAGGGTAGAGTTGGGGCAGGCCCCAGGACAGAGTGAGGAGGGCCATAGGGCAGAGTTGGGTGGGCCTTAGGGGTAGAGTCAGGGATGGGGGGAGGGGTGCTCAGGCCATGATCTGTGTAAGGGGCCCCAAAATGTCTGATGGCATCCCTGCTCTGAGGTAATATCTGGCTTTGGGGGGGGGGGGGGGGGAATAAGAAGTGTCAAGGAATAGACCACAGGAGACTTTGGCAGACTGCATCAAATCAAGCTCTAAAACATAAAAATACAAATGCTATCCCAGATGTTTCATGAACCTTTGGCAGCTATTAGGCACAATTGCATTGAAAGGGATATTCAGTCAGAAGGCCATATTTATTAAGTCCAGATGCACTTTTTCTGACAGTCTGGAAAAGAAGGTGTGGATTCCAGTTGGCATGCATTGTCACTTATTTACAAAATAAACAACCACCTTGGCTTTTTGGTGCAATTTTATTTATAAATATACCTCAGCATGTTTATAGTTGAGTGAACTGTTGAGAGTAGCATATACTGTGCAGTGTGCAAATAGTATGTTTCTTATTTCACTTTTAGGATGATATATGAGCATTTAAAAGGGCACTGTCAAATACAAAAAAACGTTTTAAATGTTGTACATCTTGGCAAAACATTAATCTTTCTAATATACTTCATAAGAAAATGTTATTTCCTTTTTATAGAAATCATGGCTTATAAAATCATGGCATTGTCCAAGCTGAAGTACAGGCATGGACAATGTCCAATAATTGAGGGTGGGCTATCACTCCTTTGTGCTCTCTCCTGTCTGATAGGACTCCTCCTTGCTCTCTCCTGTCTGATAGTACTCCTCTGTGCTCTCTCCTGTCTGATAGTACTCCACTCTGTTCTCTCCTGTCTGATAGCACTCCTCTGTTCTCTCTCCTGTCTGATAGGACTCCTTTGTGCTCTCTCCTGTCTGATAGGACTCCTCCTTGCTCTCTCCTGTCTGATAGTACTCCTCTGTGCTCTCTCCTGTCTGATAGTACTCCACTCTGTTCTCTCCTGTCTGATAGCACTCCTCTGTTCTCTCTCCTGTCTGATAGCACTCCTCTGTGCTCTCTCCTGTCTGATAGGACTCCTCTGTGCTCTCTCCTGTCTGATACGACTCCTCTGTGCTCTCTCCTGTCTGAAAGTACTCCTCTGTGCTCTATCCTGTCTGATAGTACTCCTCTGTGCTCTCTCCTGTCTGACAGTACTCCTCTGTGATCTATCCTGTCTGATAGTACTCCTCTGTGCTCTCTCCTGTCTGATAGGACTTCTCTGTGTTCTCTCCTGTCTGACAGTACTCCTCTGTGTTCTCTTCTGTCTGATAGGACTCCTCTGTGCTCTCTCCTGTCTGATAGGACTCATCTGTGCTCTCTCCTGTCTGATAGGACTCCTCTGTGCTCTCTCCTGTCTGATAGAACTCCTCTGTGCTCTCTCCTGTCTGATAGGACTTCTCTGTGTTCTCTCCTATCTAATAGTACTCCTCTGTGCTTTCTCCTGTCTAATAGGACTCCTCTGTGCTCTCTCCTGTCTGATAGTACTCCTGTGTGCTCTCTCCTGTCTGATAGCACTCCTCTGTGCTCTATCCTGTCTGATAGTACTCCTATGTACTCTCTCCTGTCTGGTAGGACTCCTCTGGGCTCTCTCCTGTCTGACAGCCCTCCTCTGTGCCCTCTCCTGTCCTATCAGACTGGAGGGGTGCTAGCCTACCCTTACTTACTGGACTTTGTCCATGCCTGTACTTCAGCTTGGACAAAGCCATGGTTTTATAAGCCACCATGATTTTTATGAAAAGGAAATAAAATTTTCTTATGAAGTATATTAGGAAGGTTAATGTTTTGTCAATATGTACAACATATATAAAGTTTATGTATCTGACAGTGCCCATTTGACAATATTTTAGAAAAGGCTATGGATGGACTAAAGATGGTATATCGATATGAACTGTTAAAATCTGTGCACTTGAATTTTTCTCTCATTTAACTTCAGTTAAATATTTTATATTTTTCTCTTAAACTAGTATAATTGGAATTTTGGGAATTGCTGGAGTAAGAATTATATGCTGAACTTATAGAGCGGTTATCTTTTTTTTTTTTGTCCAGCTGTGGAAAACAGTTGGCCTTTCATGCACAGCTAGGTTTTAATTCTAGCTCATGAGAAAACAAAAATAGACGTCACCATATAAATATGAAATTATAAAAAATTGATCTTTCAGAAAATGCCCCCAAATATGTCTTTAACCCTTTCTGAACCCAATGCTGTTATTTGGCTTATGTTTTCTTCCTCTTCACCTTGTCAGACCCATAACGTTTTTATTTTTCACTGATGCTGGCACTTATCCTCGTGGTTTTAATAGAGATAAGTGATCCAAGCCTGGCAAACCTGGTTTTGCTCTGTACTTCAGGGTAATATCAGCTCGCTAAACTTTCAAAAAGTCTTTTGACACTGACAGGTGTATTGTGTGCATGAGGAAAAGAGATGAGAACTTAAAGGGGTATTCCGGGATCTAAGCTTTTATCCCCTATCCACAGGATAGGAGATACAATGTCTGATCGCGGGGGGCCCGCCACTGGGACCCCTGCGATCTCCCTGCAGCACCCGCATTTTATGCGGGGCTGCATCTCCAGTGTTGGATACTTCCGGGTTACGAGACTGGATATGTGATGTAACGTCACGCCCCCCTGTGACATCACACCACTCCCCCCTCCACTCATTTCTATGGGAGGGGCATAACGGCCATAAGCCCCCTCCCATATACATGAATGGAGGGGGCAGCTTGCCACAGCTTTCCAACAGCAAACACCGGCTGAGCAGGCGTACACTCTCCACTCCCCGCTTAGTCAACACTCCACTCCCTCTGCCAGTGCTATGTCTGTGAGAGCAAGGAACAGTAGCAGCTTCTTCTGGAGTAAATGATGACAAAGTTTTTAAATCAAGGTTTCCTACCGGACATGAATTGTCACCAAAGCGATGTACTGCTACTACCTGCCAGGTGTCACATCTGGGCAGGGAAGGAGTGCACACTATTCTCACCTACTCCCCCTATCCCTGCCTACTTAAGTACCCGCCCTAGGTAGCGGGTCCGTAACCACAGTGATAGTCCCCGCTTACAATATAATATAAAATACAAAATTATAAACTATAATGCAGCCACAGTGACAGTCCCTGCTTACAATATAATATAAAATACAAAATAATAAACTATAATGCAGACGGAGGTAGGGACACAGAATGAAATCACTCAAACAGAAAAATAACTAAACATACACATAATAAGTCGCTGTCCACAGTCAAAGTCGATACTTAGAGGTTACAGAGAAGCCAATTAGCAAAGCTTGGAGAAGAGTCAGAGAGCAGAGCCAAAGGGTCAATATGCCAGATATAACAGATACAATATAAATGCTAGCTACGGTACACAGAGCTCTATAGCAGGCAAGGTGTGAGAGCAGACTGCCAGCTTATATAGGAGCCAGAACAGGTGCTCTGATCAAGTTAAGCTAACCAGTTTCAGCAGACAGGTGTAACCATAGCAACAAGACAAAACAAAAGCTCTCAGTGCAGATTAACCCTTCAGGTCCTTACACCAGGCCTACACATAAACAACCCGCCATGATCCCCTCCCCCCCAATTTTTTTTCTTCTAATTTTCAACATTCACAAAATCTATTTCTTCACTATCTGCAGGTTCTTCAATATCCTGTTGCAACTCCCAAAAATGGAGAATTTTTTTATACATCGGCAGGCAACTGTACTGTACCTGTCAAATTTCATGTCCTATAGATATGTCAAAAGGTTTAATCGGTCAGTGTCTGAGTGTTCAGATCCCGACCAATTGTTAGAATGAGCGGACATAAAAGTGCACCTCATCGAGGCAATTCCATAGACTTACATTGTAAGTTTGTCTCGCTTAGAGCACTCTTCTCCTAGCTAGTTCTAACTATCAGTTGTAGTCTGAACAATCAGACCCTGACCGATCAAATCTTTTGATAGGTCTTTACATTCTGTCAATAGTTTTTTAAAGTGACAGCGCTCATTTAAGAAGCATAGAAACTTTGCTAGCGCAGTGTGTTTTTAAACAAGCTGTTAGTTACCATAGGTTACTGCATGTTGCCGTAACTTAGCAATAACTTTGCCTTAAAACCACTTTAAGGGTACGTTCCCAAGGGCGGATTACCTGCGGAATTTCCGCAGTGTATTTACTACGGAAAATCTGCAAGCGATTTTGCTACCATTGCCTTCAATGGATCAGAAGGAAAATCTGCAAATCTGCCTCTATTGCAGATTTTCTGCTCACCCATGGAAGTCAATGGTAGCAAAATCTGCTGCAGATTTTCTGCCGAAATTCCACAGGTAATCCGCCCATGTAAACGTACCCTAAAACTAACATTCCTAGGTGACCCTAGCATTGTTATATAGTGCTTTAAAGGGGTTCTCCAGTGGAAAACACATTTTTTAAGATCAACTAGTGACAAAAAGTTAAACAGATTTGTAAATCACTTCTATTTAAAAATCTTAAACCTTCTAGTACTTATCACCTGCTGTATACTACAGAGGAAGTGGCATATCTCTTTTCTGTCTGACCACATTGCTCTCTGCTGACACCTCTGTCTGATATGGATTCCCCATAGTAAACCTCTCCTGCTCTGGACAGTTCCTGACACAGACAGAGGTGTCAGCAGAGAGCAATGTGGTCAGACAGAAAAAAACAACTCAACTTCCTCTGTAGTATACAGCAGCTGATAAGTACTGGAAGGATTAAGATTTTTATATAGAAGTAATTAGCAAATCTGTACTTTCTGGCATCAGTTGATTAGAAAAAAAGTTGTTTTTTTTACCGGTGTACCCCTTTAACCCCTTGTGGATAAAGCCCATTTTAAACTTAAGAACCAGGCCATTTTTTGCAAATCTGACCACTATCACTTTATGCACTAATAACTCTGACATGCTTTTACTTATGAATTTTAATCCAAGATTATTTTTTTTGTGACATATTGTACTTTATATTAGTGGAAAATTTTCGTCAATACTTGCATAATTTGTTAGTGAAAAATTCAAAAATGACATGAAAAGTTTGAAAAATTTGCATTTTTCTAAATTTGAAGCTCTCTGCTTGTAAGGAAAATGGACATCCCAAATAAATTATATATTGATTCACATATACAATATGTCTACTTTCTGTTTGCTGTAACGCCGAGCGCTCCGGGTCCCGCATCCATCCCGGAGCGCTCACGGCGTGTGCCTCCCTGCAGCGGCCCGGTCTGTCCCTCTGAATGGGAGCGCTGCTTCAGTTATGCCGGCGGGGTTGCGATCCGCATGGCGGCACAAGTCCGCCCACGGGTCGCATCCCTTTGCACTTACCTCTCTCTGCCTGATGTGTCCTCCTGGCGTGCGCGGCCCCGTTCTCTAGGGTGCGCGCGCGCCGGCTCTCTTAAATTTAAAGGGCCAGTGCACCATTAATTGGTGCCTGGCCCAATCACTTTAAAACGTATAATACACCACTTCCCCTTCCTGTCCTTGCCGGATCTTGTTGCCTAGTGCCTAGAGAAAGCATTTCCTGAGTGTCCATTGCCTTTGTTCCCAGAATCTTTGCTGTTGCCCCTGACTACGAACCTTGCCGCCTGCCCTGACCTTCTGCTACGTCTGACCTTGCCTTGCCTTGTCCTTTTGTACCGCGCCATCTCAGCTGCCAGAGGGATTGAGTCGCTATCGGGTGGAACGACCTGGGGGTTACCGCCACAGCAAGTCCATCCCGCTTTGCGGCGGGCTCTGGTGAATACCAGTAACCTCTTAGTTCCCCTGGTAGGGCCCACGCCATCACCTCTCTGGCACAGGGGATCCACCTCCAGTGTCCTCACCATCCGCCAGCCCGGATCCTGACAGTAGATCCGGCCATGGATTCCGCTGAGGTGCCGCTACCAAGCCTTGGAGACCTCACCACCGTTGTGGCTCAACAGTCTCAACAGGTAGCCCAACAAGGGCATCATTTGACCCAACTGACTGCAATGGTCCAGCAACTTCTGCCCCTGCAGCAGCCGTCTTTTCCGCCAGCTCCTGCACCTCCTCAACTGCACGCTGCCGCTACCAGTACCAGAGTCCGTCTTTCTCTTCCTGACAAATTTGCCGGGGACTCTAAGTTGTGCCGTGGCTTCCTGACCCAGTGTTCTCTGCACTTGGAGCTGTTGGCTGACCAATTTCCTACTGAACGGTCAAAGGTGGCATTTGTGGTCAGCTTACTTTCTGGAAAGGCCTTGTCTTGGGCCGCTCCGCTTTGGGACCGCAACGATCCAGTCACCACTTCAGTCCAGACCTTCTTCTCTGAAGTTCGCTCTGTCTTTGAGGAACCTGCCCGGATTTCTTCTGCCGAGACGGCTTTGTTGAATCTTGTCCAAGGAAACTCTACAGTGGGCGATTACGCCATTCAGTTTCGGACTCTTGCCTCAGAATTAGCTTGGAATAATGAGGCTCTCTGCGCGACCTTCAAGAAAGGTTTATCCAGCCACATCAAAGATGTTCTGGCCGCACGAGAGATGCCCTCAGCTCTGTCTGAACTAATCCATTTGGCCACCCGCATTGATATGCGTTTTTCAGAAAGTCGACAGGAGCTATGCCAAGAAAAGGATCTTGTTCACACCAGGCGGTTTCGCCGTCTAACACCTCTCTTCCAGCATCCGCTGCAACCTGTTACTGTGCCTTCCGCCGAGGGGGCTATGCATGTGGATCGGTCTCTCCTGACCCAACTTGAGAGGACTCGCCGTAGGAATGAGAACCTTTGTCTGTACTGTGCGAGCTCCGAGCATTTCCTAAAGGTCTGTCCTCTTCGTCCTCCGAGTCTAGGAAGATGCACACACCTAGTAAACGTGGGAGAGGCGTTACTGGGTGTGGATTCATCCTCTCCACGCCTGACGATTCCTTTACGGATTTCTTTGCCTGCTAAAACTGCCTTTTCTGCTGTGGCCTTTCTGGACTCTGGTTCAACAGGAAATTTCATTGAGGCCTCTTTAGTCAACAGATTCAACATCCCTGTGACCCGTCTCGTCAAGCCCTTCTTCATTTCCTCCGTGAGTGGACAGAATCTGGACTGTACCGTGCGCTATCGCACAGAGCCCTTGCGCATGAACGTTGGTGTCCTCCATCATGAGAAAATTGAATTTTTTGTACTTCCCAACTTTACCTCAGAAGTTCTACTTGGCTTGTCTTGGCTCCAGCGCTACTCTCCTATCCTCGACTGGTCTTCTGGGGACATTAAGAGTTGGGGCCCTACCTGTCACAAGCAATGCCTTAAGACTTTACCCTCCAGTCAAGTACCCGTCGCTTCACCTCTGCCAGGCCTGCCTAAGTCCTACCAGGACTTTTGGGATGTTTTTTGTAAAAAGCAAGCAGAGGTCTTACCACCACACAGACCCTTTGACTGCCCTATTGACTTGCTTCCTTGAACTTCTCCACCCCGTGCCAGGATTTATCCACTCTCTGCTCCAGAGACCCAAGCCATGTCCGAGTATGTTCAGGAAAATCTAAAAAAAAGGATTTATCAGAAAATCTTCTTCCCCTGCCGGAGCAGGGTTCTTCTTCTTTGCTAAGAAAGATGGAACCCTGCGTCCATGCATCGATTAACGTGGTTTAAATAAAATTACAGTAAAAAAGCGTTATCCACTCCCCCTTATCTCTGTACTGTTTGAATGTCTGCGGGGAGAATTTTTTTTTACCAAACTTGATCTAAGAAGGGCTTATTATCTTATCTGTATACGTGAAGGAGAAGAGTGGAAGACTGCATTCAACACCCGTGACGGACATTTTGAGTATTTTGTCATGCCTTTCGGCCTTTGCAACGCCCCTGCAGTTTTCCAGGACTTTGTCAATAAAAATTTTCGTGACATGCTGTATACCTGTGTAGTAGTCTATCTGGATGACATTCTTATTTTCTCTTCCAACTCTGAGGAACATCGCCTCCATGTCCGTTAGGTGTTACAGCGCCTACGCAAAAATGATCTTTATGCTAAGATTTAAAAATGTCTCTTTGAATGTAGCAGTCTACCTTTCCTGGGATACATAGTGTCCAGTCTAGGCCTTCAAATGGACCCTGGCAAGCTTTCTGCGGTTCTGGATTGGCCACGCCCCTCTGGACTACGAGCTATCCAACGTTTCCTCGGGTTCGCTAACTAATATCGTCAATTTATTCCCCACTTCTCCTCCATCGTTGCACCTATTGTAGCATTGACTAAGAAAGACGCGAACCTGAGGTCCTGGCCACCAATGGCGGAGGAGGCCTTTAACCAACTCAAGACTGCCTTCGCTTCGGCACCTATTCTGTCCAGGCCTGATCCCTCGAAGCCTTTTATTCTCGAGGTGGATGCTTCTTCTGTCGGTGCCGGTGCCGTTTTCTCCTGCAGAAAAAAATTATTCGATTGGAGATCGTGAACTTTTGGCCATTAAATTGGCACTTGAGGAGTGGAGACATCTTTTGGAGGGCTCCCTGCATCCCATTATCATTTACACGGATCATAAAAATTTATCGTATCTCCAGACTGCCCAGCGATTAAATCCTCACCAAGCTAGATGGACATTGTTTTTTGCCCGCTTCAATTTTGAAATTCATTTTCGTCCAGCTAACAAGAACGTCAGAGCTGACCCACTATCACGTTCCACCAATGTCTCCGAATCTGAAGCCCCTCCACAGCACATAATACCTCCTGAGTGTCTGATCTCCTCCGCTCCTACCACTCTTGTGCAAGTTCCTCCAGGGAAGACCTTTGTACCTCCACGCCTTCGCCTCAAAATTCTTAAATGGGGTCACTCTTCTAATTTGGCCGGACATGCTGGTGTCAAGAAGTCTGTGCAGTTGATTTACAGACACTATTGGTGGCCTTCCTTGGAGAAGGATGTGACAGGTTTTGTTCGGGCCTGTACAACCTGTGCCCGTGACAAGACTCCACGCCAGAAGCCTGTTGACAAGGTATGGCTTTCTGCTAAGTACATTCGATTCCGTGTACCCAGTTACAAGTTGGGCCCCCAATTTTTAGGCCCTTTCAAAGTCAAAAAACAAATCAACCCTGTCTCTTACCAACTTCATCTTCCCCCCCTCTCTCTGTATTCCTAACTCTTTCCACGTTTCTCTACTCTAGCCTGTTGTTTTTAACCGTTTTTCTCCCAAGGTCGTGGTCCCTACCCCTGTCTCCGGTTCCTCCAACATCTTTGCTGTAAAAGAAATTCTGGCATCCAAAAGTGTCAGAGGTAAAAAATTATTTTTGGTCAATTGGGAGAATTGCGGTCCTGAGGAGAGGTCCTGGGAGCCTGAGGCCAATATTCTTAATAAAGAGCTCATCCGTAAGTTCCTAAGATCCAAGAAGAGGGGGAGACCAAAGGGTGGGGGGGTACTGTAACGCCGAGCGCTCCGGGTCCCGCATCCATCCCTGAGCGCTCACGGCGTGTGCCTCCCTGCAGCGCCCCGGTCTGTCCCTCTGACCGGGAGCGCTGCTTCAGTGCTGCCGGTGGGGATGCGATCTGCATGGCGGCACAAGTCCGCCCGCGGGTCGCATCCCATTCCACTTACTTCTCCCTGCCTGCTGTGTCCTCCGGGCACGCACGGCCCCGTTCTCTAGGGCGCGCGTGCATCGGCTCTCTTAAATTTAAAGGGCCAGTGTACCATTAATTGGTGCCTGGCCCAATCACTTTAAAACGTATAAAACACCACTTCCCCTTCCTGTCCTTGCCGGATCTTGTTGCCTAGTACCTAGAGAAAGCGTTTCCTGAGTGTCCATTGCCTTTGTTCCCAGAACCTTTGCTGTTGCCCCTGACTACGAACCTTGCCGCCTGCCATGACCTTCTACTACGTCCGACCTTGCCTTGTCCTTTTGTACCGCGCCATCTCAGCTGCCAGAGGGATTGAGTCGCTACCAGGTGGAACGACCTGGGGGTTACCGCCGCAGCAAGTCCATCCCGCTTTGCGGCGGGCTCTGGTGAATACCAGTAACCTCTTAGATTCCTTTCCCCTGGTACGGCCCACGCCATCACCTCTCTGGCACAGAGGATCCACCTCCAGTGTCCTCACCATCCGCCAGCCCAGATCCTGACATTTGCATCATAAAGTTGACATGTTTTTACTTTTTGAAGAATTTCTGTGAGAAATACCACACAAATGACCCCATTTTAGAAACTGCACCCCTCAAAGTTTTCAGAACCTTTGTTAACCCTTTAGGTGTTTCACAGGAATAGCAGCAAAGTGGAGGAAAAAAATCCAAATCTCCATTTTTTATAATGTTCTTGTAGCCCAATTTCTTTATTTTTACAGGGGGTAAAAGGAGAAAAGTTCCCCAAAAATTGGAACCCAATTTAAGGAGAAAACGTTCCCCAAAATTTGGAACCCAATTACTCTTGAGTATGGAAATACCTCATATCTGAATGAAAAGTACTCTGCAGGTGCACAACATGACTCATGAGGGAAGGAGAAAATTTGGGATTTTAGAGAGAAAATTTTGCTGTAATGGTTTTTGGAGGGCATGTTGCATTTTGGAAGCCGCCATGGTGCCAGAACAGAATTGTAACATCACATGGCACACAATTTGGGAAACTACACCCCTCAAGGAACATAACAAGGGGTATAGTGAGCATTTACACTGCACAGGTGTTTGACGACTTTTTGTTAAAGTTTGACATGAAAATTAAAAATTAGATTTTTAAACACTAAAATACTGGTGTCACAAGGGTTAATCAGAGAAAAATCCCCCCAAGATTTGTAGCCCAATTTCTCCTGATTAAGGAAATACCCCATATGGGGACAAAAAGTGGTCTGCTGGCGCACTACAGGTCTCAGAACAGAAGGAGCGCTAGTGGGCTTTTGGAGAGAGAATTTGGCAGGAATTGAAGTTGGGGCCATGTGAGTTTACAAAGCCCCCGTGTAGCCAGAACAGTGGAAACCCCCCACACATGTGACACCATAGTGGGTTGTAAAAATGAAAAATCTGATTTTTAGCACTAAAATGCTGGTGTTACTCCAAACTTTTCATTTTCACAAGGGTTAATAATTGAAAAATCCCTCCAAAATGTGTAGCCCAATTTCTCCTGATTAAGGAAATACCCCGTATGTGGACAAAAAGTGGTCTGGTGAGTTTTAGACCTAAAATCTCAAAGAAAAAAAAAATGGCAAGTGACCTAAATCTTTAAACTATACCCCTCAAGGAACAAGGGGTACAGTGAGTATTTACACCTCACAGGTTTTTGGAACAGTGGCCAGGAAAATATGATTTTTTTTTTCATTTAAATGTTGGTGTTACACAAAATGTTGCTAATTCACAAGGGCTAATGGGAGAAAAAGCCCACAAAAAAGTTTAGCTCAATTTCTCAAGAATAAAAAAAATACCCCATATGTGGACAAAACTTACTGTGCGGGCACATAACAGGCTCAAGACTCAGAGAGCTATGTTCGCATTTGAGGGCTATGACATTTCATTACCTGGTGGTTACATATATTCAGAGGAAAATAAAAGAAACACCCACATGTGACCCCATTATAGAAAGTACACCACCTGAGAAATCTTTATAGGGGTGAAGTGGACATTTGGAACGGACGGCTATTTCATATATTTATTTTCCATGAATGGATAAAGTGTAGTTTAGGACCAGGAACATTTTAATTTTCCAACTGATATGCTATCTGTGTACTCAGTATGATGACCCAGAGCATAGGCAAAAATAAAACGTGTGCCCGTCACAAACCCTATTCTCTGCTTCATCATTATGGGAATGTGTTTTTGGGTGGCTATCCCTAAACTGTTACCTGGAAATGCGCACACTGCTCAGTGGAGGAAAGAGCACTGTGCGTTTGAGGCCTGTGTTTCTAACTGACATATCAATAACTGACAGTTACATACATTCAGAGGAAAATAAAAAAAGGAAACAGCCACATGTGACTACATTTTGAAAGGACGGGCATTTCCTGGATTTATTTTCCAAGAATGGATGAAGGGTAGGTTTTAAAAAAAAAAAAAAAAAAAGAAAGAAAATTACAATTTTCCTAATAATATGCCAATCGGGTACCCAGAATGATGACCCAGAGTTTAGCCAAAAGTAAAAATGATGCCCACCCCAAACCCTATACTCTGATTCATCATTCTGGGAATGTGATGTGTGTGGCCATCCCTATTCTGTTACCCCAAATGCGCACCCCGCTCAGGTATAGAGAGAGCACTGCACATTTGAGGCAACTTGATAACCCCTCATGCAAATGACTCTGACACCTGACCCAATACCACCAGAGGTCTTATCAGGGGTATTATGTAAATGGGTTTTGGTTTTTGTTAGGGGTTAAAAATTTGGAGGACTATGTACTGTGGACCGGTACATTGGGGTCAAATCAAGGGGAATTTAAATTGAGAAAGGAGAATTTTGTGCTCCTTGGAAGTGTGATACTCTCTGAAGCAACCTTTAATGCAGAGGCCCGGATGATCGCTGCAAGTGTTGCATTGAGTGGTGGTGTCCTTCTGTATCCCCCTCTTGTGACACATTCTGCATCAATCAGGCTTGAGGACCGGTGCCATGGTACCTCGGACACTGACAGGGGTGTTGCCGTTACCATGAATTGTGGTGAGCATAAGAACATCCCTCTTGGGGGGATCATACTGTATATCCTCACAAGCTCTACTCTGCTCACCAAAATACCAGTTGTTGGTGGGCGGGAGGAGATTTGATTGGATAGTCGTACAAGACCGTCTAATCAAATAGCTGTGGAAGGAGAATCACTGCTGCCTCACACAGCTAAGGCAGCTGGATGATTAGGTGACTGTGTTACGTCAACAGATCACCTTCCACTTCCGGTTCTTCGGGTCCCCAGAGACCTGAATGACCCGGAATTGCCACAGATCGCCGGTCTGAATTGACCCAGGACCACCCCAGGGGTTTGCATGGGATGCCTGCTGAATGATTTCAGCAGGCATCCCATTCCGATCACTGCCCAGCGAGCGTCGGGGACCAGAATTCCCACGGGCGTACAGGTACACCCTTGGTTCTTAAGTACCAAGGAGCAAGGGCATACCTGAACGCATCAACAGGTTAAAGCTCTTAGACAGTGTTATACATGAGTTTTGAGGTTTATTTCATTGCTGGTTTGCAGAGAACCTGTTCGCTACGAACTACACTTTTTTATTTTATTTAGCAATCTTGGCCATCCGAACTTTTGAAATTCACTCAACTCTACTGTGAATGTACGCAACTATCAGCAACTGATAAGTCAGTAACACACTTAGGCCTCAAATGTGAATGGAGTGCTCTACTGTTACGCCGAGCGCTCCGGGTCCCCGCTCCTCCCCGGAGCGCTCGCTTCACTCTCCCCGCGGCAGCGCTCCGGTCACGTCCTCTGACCCGGGGCGCTGCGATTCCGCTGCCAGCCGGGATGCGATTCGCGATGCGGGTAGCGCCCGCTCGCGATGCCCACCCCGGCTCCCCTACCTGACTCGCTCTCCGTCTGTTCTGTCCCGGCGCGCGCGGCCCCGCTCCCTAGGGCGCGCGCGCGCCGGGTCTCTGCGATTTAAAGGGCCACTGCGCCGCTGATTGGCGCAGTGGTTCCAATTAGTGTGTTCACCTGTGCACTTCCCTATATCACCTCACTTCCCCTGCACTCCCTTGCCGGATCTTGTTGCCTTAGTGCCAGTGAAAGCGTTCCTTGTGTGTTCCTTGCCTGTGTTTCCAGACCTTCTGCCGTTGCCCCTGACTACGATCCTTGCTGCCTGCCCCGACCTTCTGCTACGTCCGACCTTGCTTCTGTCTACTCCCTTGTACCGCGCCTATCTTCAGCAGCCAGAGAGGTGAGCCGTTGCTAGTGGATACGACCTGGTCACTACCGCCGCAGCAAGACCATCCCGCTTTGCGGCGGGCTCTGGTGAAAACCAGTAGTGGCTTAGAACCGGTCCACTAGCACGGTCCACGCCAATCCCTCTCTGGCACAGAGGATCCACTACCTGCCAGCCGGCATCGTGACAGTAGATCCGGCCATGGATCCCGCTGAAGTTCCTCTGCCAGTTGTCGCTGACCTCACCACGGTGGTCGCCCAGCAGTCACAACAGATAGCGCAACAAGGCCAACAGCTGTCTCAACTGACCGTTATGCTACAACAGTTACTACCACAGCTTCAGCAGTCATCTCCTCCGCCAGCTCCTGCACCTCCTCCGCAGCGAGTGGCCGCTCCTGGGATACGCTTATCCTTGCCGGATAAATTTGATGGGGACTCTAAGTTTTGCCGTGGCTTTCTTTCCCAATGTTCCCTGCATCTGGAGATGATGTCGGACCTGTTTCCCACTGAAAGGTCTAAGGTGGCTTTCGTAGTCAGCCTTCTGTCCGGAAAAGCCCTGTCATGGGCCACACAGCTCTGGGACCGCAATGACCCCGTCACTGCCTCTGTACACTCCTTCTTCTCGGAAATCCGAAGTGTCTTTGAGGAACCTGCCCGAGCCTCTTCTGCTGAGACTGCCCTGTTGAACCTGGTCCAGGGTAATTCTTCCGTTGGCGAGTATGCCGTACAATTCCGTACTCTTGCTTCAGAATTGTCCTGGAATAATGAGGCCCTCTGCGCGACCTTCAAAAAAGGCCTATCCAGCAACATTAAAGATGTTCTGGCCGCACGAGAAATTCCTGCTAATCTACATGAACTTATTCACCTAGCCACTCGCATTGACATGCGTTTTTCCGAAAGGCGTCAGGAACTCCGCCAAGATATGGACTCTGTTCGCACGAGGCGTTTCTTCTCCTCGGCTCCTCTCTCCTCTGGTCCCCTGCAATCTGTTCCTGTGCCTCCCGCCGTGGAGGCTATGCAGGTCGACCGGTCTCGCCTGACACCTCAAGAGAGGACACGACGCCGTATGGAGAACCTCTGCCTGTACTGTGCCAGTACCGAACACTTCCTGAGAGATTGTCCTATCCGTCCTCCCCGCCTGGAAAGACGTACGCTTCTCCACGTCTTACTGTGCCTGTGCGGATGTCTGCCTCTGCCTTCTCCTTCTCTACAGTGGCCTTCTTGGACTCTGGATCTGCAGGAAATTTTATTTTGGCCTCTCTCGTCAACAAATTCAACATCCCGGTGACCAGTCTCGCCAGACCCCTCTACATCAATTGTGTAAATAATGAAAGATTGGACTGTACCATACGTTTCCGCACGGAGCCCCTTCTTATGAGCATCGGATCTCATCATGAGAGGATTGAACTTTTGGTCCTCCCCAATTGCACCTCGGAAATTCTCCTTGGACTTCCCTGGCTTCAACTTCATTCCCCTACCCTGGATTGGTCCACTGGGGAGATCAAGTGTTGGGGGTCCTCTTGTTCCAAGAACTGTCTAAAACCGGTTCCCAGTAACCCTTGCCGTAACTCTGTGGTTCCTCCAGTAACTGGTCTCCCTAAGGCCTATATGGACTTCGCGGATGTTTTCTGCAAAAAACAAGCTGAGACTCTACCTCCTCACAGGCCTTATGATTGCCCTATCGACCTCCTCCCGGGCACTACTCCACCCCGGGGCAGAATTTATCCTCTCTCTGCCCCAGAGACTCTTGCCATGTCCGAATACGTCCAGGAGAATCTAAAAAAGGGCTTTATCCGTAAATCCTCCTCTCCTGCCGGAGCCGGATTTTTCTTTGTGTCCAAAAAAGATGGCTCCCTACGTCCGTGCATTGACTACCGCGGTCTTAATAAAATCACGGTTAAGAACCGCTACCCCTTACCCCTCATCTCTGAACTCTTTGATCGCCTCCAAGGTGCCCACATCTTCACTAAATTGGACTTAAGAGGCGCCTATAACCTCATCCGCATCAGAGAGGGGGACGAGTGGAAAACGGCATTTAACACCAGAGATGGACACTTTGAGTATCTGGTCATGCCCTTTGGACTGTGCAACGCCCCTGCCGTCTTCCAAGACTTTGTCAATGAAATTTTTCGTGATCTGTTATACTCCTGTGTTGTTGTATATCTGGACGATATCCTAATTTTTTCTGCCAATCTAGAAGAACACCGCCAGCATGTCCGTATGGTTCTTCAGAGACTTCGTGACAACCAACTCTATGCCAAAATTGAGAAATGTCTGTTTGAATGCCAATCTCTTCCTTTTCTAGGATATTTGGTCTCTGGCCAGGGACTACAGATGGATCCAGACAAACTCTCTGCCGTCTTAGATTGGCCACGCCCCACCGGACTCCGTGCTATCCAACGCTTTTTGGGGTTCGCCAATTATTACAGGCAATTTATTCCACATTTTTCTACCATTGTGGCTCCTATCGTGGCTTTAACCAAAAAAAATGCTGATCCCAAGTCCTGGCCTCCTCAAGCAGAAGACGCCTTTAAACGACTCAAGTCTGCCTTTTCTTCGGCTCCCGTCCTCTCCAGACCTGACCCTTCCAAACCCTTCCTATTGGAGGTTGATGCCTCCTCAGTGGGAGCTGGAGCTGTTCTTCTACAAAAAAATTCTTCCGGGCATGCTGTCACTTGTGGTTTTTTCTCTAGGACCTTCTCTCCAGCGGAGAGGAACTACTCCATCGGGGATCGAGAGCTTCTAGCCATTAAATTAGCACTTGAGGAATGGAGGCATCTGCTGGAGGGATCAAGTTCTCCTGTTATTATCTACACCGACCACAAGAACCTCTCCTACCTCCAGTCTGCCCAACGGCTGAATCCTCGCCAGGCCCGGTGGTCTCTGTTCTTTGCCCGATTTAATTTTGAGATTCACTTTCGTCCTGCCGATAAGAACATTAGGGCCGATGCTCTCTCTCGTTCCTCGGATGCCTCAGAAGTTGAACTCTCTCCGCAACACATCATTCCACCTGACTGCCTGATCTCCACTTCTCCTGCCTCCATCAGGCAGACTCCTCCAGGAAAGACCTTTGTTTCTCCTCGCCAACGCCTCGGAATCCTCAAATGGGGTCACTCCTCCCATCTCGCAGGTCATGCGGGTATCAAGAAATCTGTGCAACTCATCTCCCGCTTCTATTGGTGGCCGACTCTGGAGACGGATGTTGTGGACTTTGTGCGAGCCTGCACTATCTGTGCCCGGGATAAGACTCCTCGCCAGAAGCCCGCTGGTTTTCTTCATCCTCTGCCTGTCCCCGAACAGCCTTGGTCTCTGATTGGTATGGATTTTATTACTGATTTACCCCCTTCCCGTGGCAACACTGTTATTTGGGTGGTCGTTGATCGATTCTCCAAAATGGCACATTTCATCCCTCTTCCTGGTCTTCCTTCTGCGCCTCAGTTGGCTAAACAATTTTTTGTACACATTTTTCGTCTTCACGGGTTGCCTACGCAGATTGTCTCGGATAGAGGCGTCCAATTCGTGTCTAAATTCTGGAGGGCTCTCTGTAAACAACTCAAGATTAAATTAAATTTTTCTTCTGCATATCATCCCCAGTCCAATGGACAAGTAGAAAGGATTAACCAGATCTTGGGTGATTATTTGCGACATTTTGTTTCCTCCCGCCAGGATGACTGGGCAGATCTCCTCCCATGGGCCGAATTCTCGTATAACTTCAGGGTCTCTGAGTCTTCCTCCAAATCCCCATTTTTCGTGGTGTACGGCCGTCACCCTCTTCCCCCCCTCCCTACTCCCTTGCCCTCTGGTCTGCCCGCTGTGGATGAAATTTCTCGTGACCTTTCCATCATATGGAGAGAGACCCAAAATTCTCTCTTACAGGCTTCATCACGCATGAAGAAGTTCGCGGATAAGAAAAGAAGAGCTCCCCCTGTTTTTTCCCCTGGAGACAAGGTATGGCTCTCCGCTAAATATGTCCGCTTCCGTGTCCCTAGCTACAAGTTGGGACCACGCTATCTTGGTCCTTTCAAAATTTTGTGTCAAATTAATCCTGTCTCTTATAAACTTCTTCTTCCTCCCTCTCTTCGTATCCCTAATGCCTTTCACGTCTCTCTTCTCAAACCACTCATCCTCAACCGTTTTTCTCCCAAATCTGTTCCTCCCACTCCTGTTTCCGGCTCCTCGGACATCTTCTCGGTCAAAGAAATTTTAGCTGCCAAAAAGGTCAGAGGGAAAAATTTTTTTTTAGTGGACTGGGAGGGTTGTGGTCCTGAAGAGAGATCCTGGGAACCTGAGGACAACATCCTAGACAAAAGTCTGCTCCTCAGGTTCTCAGGCTCTAAGAAGAGGGGGAGACCCAAGGGGGGGGGTACTGTTACGCCGAGCGCTCCGGGTCCCCGCTCCTCCCCGGAGCGCTCGCTTCACTCTCCCCGCGGCAGCGCTCCGGTCACGTCCTCTGACCCGGGGCGCTGCGATTCCGCTGCCAGCCGGGATGCGATTCGCGATGCGGGTAGCGCCCGCTCGCGATGCGCACCCCGGCTCCCCTACCTGACTCGCTCTCCGTCTGTTCTGTCCCGGCGCGCGCGGCCCCGCTCCCTAGGGCGCGCGCGCGCCGGGTCTCTGCGATTTAAAGGGCCACTGCGCCGCTGATTGGCGCAGTGGTTCCAATTAGTGTGTTCACCTGTGCACTTCCCTATATCACCTCACTTCCCCTGCACTCCCTTGCCGGATCTTGTTGCCTTAGTGCCAGTGAAAGCGTTCCTTGTGTGTTCCTTGCCTGTGTTTCCAGACCTTCTGCCGTTGCCCCTGACTACGATCCTTGCTGCCTGCCCCGACCTTCTGCTACGTCCGACCTTGCTTCTGTCTACTCCCTTGTACCGCGCCTATCTTCAGCAGCCAGAGAGGTGAGCCGTTGCTAGTGGATACGACCTGGTCACTACCGCCGCAGCAAGACCATCCCGCTTTGCGGCGGGCTCTGGTGAAAACCAGTAGTGGCTTAGAACCGGTCCACTAGCACGGTCCACGCCAATCCCTCTCTGGCACAGAGGATCCACTACCTGCCAGCCGGCATCGTGACATCTACCTTATGAGCCCCATTGTATTTCCGGGCAACTTAGGGTGACATGTTAGGTGTTCCAAGAATGATTAAGCAGAGGGTTTATGGTGGGGGGCACATGCTTTACTTTTGGCATGCTCTGGGTTCTTTATACTGGGTACAAAGATAGCATATCAGTAGGAAAGTTGAATTTTTGCATTTTTCACACAGTGCACTACATCCCTTCCTGGAACATAAATTGAAGAATTTCCTAATTTTAATGACAGAAAATATAGATTTTGTTAATGACAGGAGTTGAGCAATATGTGCATATTCTTTCTTTTACTGACTCACAGCAACAAAATAGTTAATGAAAGATTACAAACAAGAAAACTCTAAGGTGAAACCAAACATTACAGGTAACAGCAAGTAGCCAATCATATCTGAGGACATGTGATAAATAGTCTGTTAGGTGTAGCTCCTCCCTCTTTCTGAGATGCGACAGTCTAAGGAAGTAAAAATGTGTGCAATTTACTATCTATAGTCTATTGGTATTCAGGTTGAGGATATAAACCATCCAAACAAAAGTAGACATGTAGGTCCAGGTGAAGGTCTTAATCTGGAGATTGGAAGTAGACTTGGTATTTGAAAGAAGAAACATCAACGAGTCAACCAACTGAGGTGTAGACGATAACATCTAATAGGCTAAAAAAACATAAGAAGAAACATAGTAAGGGAGGGAAAAACTATAGGGAGGGATATTGCTCGCCTGCTGTCATTAATAAAATCTATATTTTCCGTCATAAAAATTATGAATATCTTCAATTTTATGTCCAACAGGAGGCTCACAATATGCATTGAGGGGGTGGGGCGTGATGTCACACAAGGGCAGAGTCATGACATCATGATACTCCGGCCCCGTGGTCATCACGCTGTACGCTCAGAGCCTTCAGTGCTGTGGAGAGCTCGCAAAGGTGGGTGCTGAATGACAGATTGCAGGGTTCCCCATTGGCGGGACCCCCGCGATCAGACATCTTATCCCCTATCGTTTGGATAGGAGATAAGATGTATTAGGGCCGGAAAGATGGCTTGAATTGATGCCGATAATAGGCCTATTATACGAGCAATGATCCATAAGGATAACATTTGTTTGTTCTAAATTGATCGGATATTTTTCCGAATAGTTCGTAGTTTCTTGAGAGGTAGACTCAAAATAGCATTTTGGGTATCTATCATGAATCCAAAAAATTCTACTTCCCTTGAAGGGGTCGACTGATATTTTTTTTGTAATTGATGGAAAAGCCTAGGGAAATAAGTTGGGACCATGTCCATTGAAGGTGATGAAAAATTAGTGTATGGGATTGAGCCATCATGAGAATTTCGTCTAAATTTCACGAAACGACTGAAACCCATAATATCCTTTTGCTTCTTAGAATGTATACTATGGGTTTCGTTAGTTTTGTGAAACACCACGGAGCTGACGACAGGCCGAAAGGAAGGTACGTAAACTGCCATTTCTGATCTTTCCATAGAAATTGCAGGTATTGTTAATGAGAAGGATGTATGGGTACTGTGAGGTAGGCATCTTTTAGATCCACCTTCACTAGCCAATCTCCTTGAATTAACATATCTCTGAGGAGGATCCCTTCCTTTTTGAAATGTTGATATTGGATGAATTTGTTTAGGAGACGCAAAATGATGACTGGCCTGTGACCTCAGTCCTTTTTCTTTACTAGAAAAAGGTTGCTGAGGAAACCTGGGTAATGATTCGGAATCGGAGCAATGGCTCCTTTGGTAACAAGATCCATGATCTCCAAGTCTATGAGATTTTGATCCCTTTGTGAAAATTGAATTGGATGAGGGAAAGAATCCTCAGCCGCCTGTGTGGTCAAGCCGTGCCAGAGGTAGCGACCTGGGTTCCGACTGCCGCAGCAAGTCCATCCCGCTTTGTGGTGGGCTCTAGTGAAAACCAGCGGCACCTAAGACTTCGCTCCCTGGTACGGTCGAGTCATCTGCCACACAGTTCCAGCGGATGCACATCTACCAGAGTTCCTGTCTTCTGAAACGTGAGTGTCACAATTTTCCAATCTCCTTAATAAAAGCATCTACGAATGGGAGACCTTCTGAGGATTGTTCCAATTCAGTTTTGGCTAGGTTTGTCAGTTGAAGGTCTAGCCTCATCAAAATGGTGGGGCGTCTTTCCGCTGATTTGGCTGCATTGGCCTTGCCTAGAAGACAAAGGGCTCTTTGTTTCAGAAAGCGCTAGAATTTTTGTCAAATGGCCAAAAACATCTAAGAGCTTGTCTTGACAGGCTTTGAACGACCTGTCTATGCCTTTTTTGGGGTTCTTCCCCGATTTGTTTAAGTATTTGACCAATATGGGGTCAAGTTCGGGGGTACATTCTGCTTTGGCAGACAAAGTAGTTCTTTGGCACTCTGATCTCAGTTTATTACATGTGAATCTGTCAAGTGCTTTCCTAACCCTGGTAGATAGATATTTAGCCAGGTGAGGATTGGGCAGCCATTCTGATGACCTTGGATGTCCAATAAACCTCTAATGAGGTTTCTCTGGTCTCCTCATCATCATAATTGTAATGTCTGTTTATTTGTTTATGTCTTTTTTTGCTTAGGTGTGTATTCACACACTAGTTTGTTCAGAGCAGTTTGCTAATCTACCTGGATAGGGAATAGTTAATGCTCTGAACGTATGAGAACTCGGGTGGAGTTATTTAACTAGACTTCTTCTGCATTCAGTGCTGGTTATTCAGAGCAATACTATGATGTCTGTTAGTTTAATGCCACCATGTCTGTGCAATATTCTGACTATGTCTGCTTAAGCATTTACCTTGTGTTTATGTTGTCATTTTATCTGGGTTTTTTTTGCCATGGTTATATAGCATGCTCCTTGTATTTTAGTCTGTGTTACATTAGTCGGTTTTAGGATTATGTTTGTTCGTTCTGCTCTGTCTGTGTTCACACTGTGTTTGAGTCTTGCTTGTAGCCTGTGCTCTGTATGTTATATTCCTGTTTGGTATTCTCTTAAGACTCTTACGGTTCTAGTCTAGTGTTTCATATATTATATTTTCATTTCCTACTGGGTCAGCATGTTGTCCACACGGTGGAGTGTGTCTTCTGGCCAGTAACCTATTTAGCTTTATTATTAATGGCTACTCTTATATTCGAGTGGGGAGTGCAGTTTGTATGTTCTGTGTCCCAGTGTGAACAGTGTCCTATATTTATAACATGTTTGGTTGATCTGATCTTTGTCCTTTGTACTTGTACCTGTTTGTGAAGAGTGTTCTTTGTTACCAGTTCAGTTTAGTGTTTTGGCTCTCAGTTCTGTTTATCCTCTTCATCTCCTGGATTCTACTGTATACTCATATCATGCCTAGTCTTGTTCATTTTATCATGTCTGCCGTTTATCTGATATCCGGTTTATGAACTGTTTGTTAATTCACTATATTCTGCTCTGTTAGTATTTGTATTCTGTCTGGTATATCTGGTTGTCTGGTTGTTTTCTGCTTCTGTTCCGGTCTGTGACCAAATATGTATATTATGTTTTTTACGCCACTGCACTTTAGCGCAAGAAGGGACCGGCGCCCAGTTTTCGATCCATCGTTTAGGATGGATGGGCAAGTAGGCAGGGAGAGATGTTTTAGGGTCAGTTTAGGGCTCACTCTCCCTTTCCCCCAAGTCAGTCTTGACAATAATTGTCTGAGGCTTCACCCTCATCATAATCCATCTCTCAGTCAGAGTGGTCAGATATATCATAGTATGAGTCTGATGAAGAAGAAGAAGGGACTACATATGAGTCAGGTTTAGCTCTCTTGTTAGCTTTTTTAGCCCAAGTATATTTGTCTTCCTTCTGGGCAGAGGGTCTGGGATGCATAATATTAGCATCAGTCTGATGACCAGCTGGAGCTGAGTCTTCTGTAAATTCCTGACCTACCCCAATACGAGAAGACCATTTAGTAGGGTTTTTTTTTTTGGTTGTCATTAGCACAAAAGTGTCTTTTCTGTGTGCATTTACCCTGAGGTTTATGTCCCTTAGCCAAATTGGTCATAGATTCTTCTGCCGACCAAAATTATCAGATGGCGTTGAAAGATGTATAGTGTTTGGTTTTGAATAGGATATAGCCATTGCCACAGATTCTGAAATAGAGTCACGAATGGAAGACGTGACTGATTTAAAAGCCAGGTGTACTGATTTAGACACAGATTGGTCCACCATATTTTTAATCATATTCTGGTCAAGTATATCACCATCATTGGTACCAGAGGAATTTTCATCCCTTGTTATTTTACTGTGTATATTTTCAGAGGACATAGTGGATAGTACACTAAAGTATACTGTAAGATAGTGATGATGACTAAATCCAATGAAGGACTATGAGGTAATAAGGATAGGAATAATGGATTTATAGTATAATATGGTAAATATGGGGATTATATTCAATATTGAAAGAGGAAAACTTTCCTGTGGGGAGATATTGGATGTTGAATCCTGTCACAGAAAATATAGAGCGGCGGCACACAGAGACTTATAGTGAGCGCAGCAGACGGAAGGCTGTGAGCGCTGCAGCCATGAGGTACAGTGTATGTTGAATGAAGTCTTGCGATAGGCGAGACAACTGCCCTAGGGAGATAAACAGCCACAAAGAATATAGTGGAGAGACCGTGGTGTGTGTGTGTCTGTGGGGGGGGGGGGGGGGGGGGGGGGATAAGGGACAGTGGGCAGAATGTATAAATAACAGATAAAGGAGGGAGAAATATATGAGGATATGCAGAAAGGTGATTCAAGGAATATCTGGGCTAAATTAGAATGAAGGGGAAATATATTTCAAGAAAAGACAAAATGTAATATATATAAATACAATACAATAAATTATATTTGAGAGAAAACAATGGATAACACATATCTCTGTGAGAGCAGCGAAGAAAGAGGGAGGAGCTACACTTAACATACTATTTCTCACCTGTCCTCAGATATGATTGGCTACTTGCTGTTACCTGTAATGTTTGGTTTCACCTTAAAGTTTTCTTGTTTGTAATATTTCATTAACTACTTCGCTGCTGTGAGTCAGTAGAATAGAAGAATATGCACATATTGTGAGCCTTCTGTTGGACATCTATATATATATATATATATATATATATATATATATATATATATATATAAAACTCAATGGCCCTTATTTACTAAGAGTGGAGTGTAGGTTTCTTTGTGGGTTTTAATTCCCTACAATTAATTTTCCACTGTATTTTCTAAGGTTTCCCTACATTTTCCACTTTCCCTACACTTTGCTTTTTTTACACATGTCTCCAAAATTTGGTCACATGTGTTTTTTTCCCACTGTTCTGGGCCCATGGAGGCGGGGATTTGTATGCACGACACGGAGCCTGACTTCCCCAATCCATTCTTCAAAAGCTTAATTTTGCTCCTTCCCTTCTGAACCCTTTGGTGTGCCCTCATAGAACTTCAATATATGGGGTATTTTCATACATGGGAAAAATTGGGTTGGAAATTTTTGGGGATTTTTCACCTTTTACCACTTGTGAAAATGAAAAAGTTGGGGTTACACCAGCATTTTATGTGTTCTGCCCACTGTCACATTATCTGTAGGGGCCAATTGCTCACTGCACCTCTTGTTACGTTCCTTGTGGGGTGTAGTGTCACTTGTGATGGGGAGGGTGGGGTGGGGGCAGAAGGTGTTTATATCCACATATGGGGTATTCCATACTCCAGAGAACATGGGTTACACATTTTGCAGGGTACTTTCTCCATTTACTCCTTGTGAAAATAAAAAAATTAGGGGTTTTAGTGTATTTTCACGGACCACTGTTCCAAATTGTGTCAAACACCTGTGGGATGTAAATGCTCACTGCATCCCTTATTGCATTCCTTGAGGAGTGTAGTTTCCAACATTTGGGGAGGTTTCCACTGATCAGGCACCATAAGGGCATTTTAACCTGTTGGGGATGGAGGGCGTACCTATACACCCTCTGCCTACTCCCTTACTATAACGCTTCATAGCGGGTCGGGCCCGGCCGGGACCCGTGGCTAATAGCTATTATAGCTATTAACACTTTAGACGCGACGTTCAAAGTTGAACGCCGCGTCTAAAGTGAAAGTAAGACATTGCCAGTTAGCTCAGGGAGCTGTTCGGGATCGCCGCGGTGAAATCGCGGCATCCCAAACTGCTTACAGGACAGTAGGAGGGCCCCTACCTTCCTCCTCGCTGTCCGATCGCCGAATGACTGCTCATTGCCTGAGATCCAGGCATGACCAGTCAAGCAGCAGAATCATTGATCAATGGTTTCCTATAAGAAACCATTGATCAATGTAAAAGATCAGTGTATGCATAGTGGGAGCTATAACACTGCAAAAAAAAAAGGGAATAAAGATCATTTAACCCCTTCCCTAATAAAAGTTTGAATCACCCCCCTTTTCCCATAAAAAAAACTGTGTAAATAAAAATAAACATATGTGATATCGCTGCATGCATAAATGTCCGAATTATAAAAATATATCATTAATTAAACCGCGCGGTCCATGGCGTATGCGCAAAAAATTCCAAAGTCCAAAATAGCATATTTTTGGTCACTTTGTATATCATGAAAAAAATGAATAAAAAGTGATCAAAAAGTCCGATCAATACAAATATGTTACCACTAAAAACTTCAGATCACGGCACAAAAAATGAGCACCATACCACCCCATACGCAGAAAAATAAAAAAGTTATAGGGGTCAGAAGATGACAATTTTAATCGTATAAATTTTCCTGCATGTAGTTATGATTTTTTCCAGAAGTACAACAAAACCAAACCTATATAAGTAGGGTATCATTTTAATCGTATGGACCTATAGAATAAAGATAAGGTGTCATTTTTACAGAAAAATTTACTGCGTAGAATCGAAAGCCCACAAAAGTTACAAAATGTCATTTTTTTCTTCAATTTTGTCGCACAATGATTTTTTCGCTGTTGATTTTTGGGTGAAATGACTGATGTCATTACAACTTGGAATTGGTGGTGCAAAAAATAAGCCATCGTATGGATTTTTAGGTGCAGGTTTGAAAGAGTTATGATTTTTAAAAGGTAAGGAGGAAAAAAACGAAAGTGCAAAAATGGGAAAACCCTCCGTCCCCAAGGGGTTAATTTTGACATGGCTCTCAAAAACCATTTCAGCCATTTTTCACTAAAAATCAAATGGCCCTCTCCCTCCTGAGCTTTGCCATGCCCCTGCGCAGCACTATATGTACACATATGGGGATTTTTCTCTTGTGAAAATAAAAAAATATGAACTACAAAAACATGTTAGCATAGAAAATGTAATTTTTATGGCCCACTGTTTAAAAAATATGTCTAATAACTGCTCACTGCACCCCTTGTGCTCACTGCTCAAGAATTAGTACAATAGGTAAAAGCATCTCAGAATTATGTATGTATAATACATACATAATGCAGAATAATAATGTATAAAGTAACAAAGGTTAGAGTTGAAACATTTAGCTCTGTCCTTAACCCTTAACGACATTGAATGTAAATGCATGTCCTCATGCCCTGGTACTTAACGCACAAAGTAAATAAAAAAGTTTAAAAAAAAATGTGAATAAGCCACTCCCCCAATAAAAATTTAAATTGCCCATTTCCCATTTTACCCCAAAAAGTGTAAAAAAGAAAGAAATAATAAACATATTTGGTATAACACCTTAAGGACGAAGAGCGTACCTGTTCGCCCTCGTACCGTTCACCTTCTATGATGCGGGGTTATGAGTCATCATGAGAACCTAATGATTGCATACCAAAGTCCCCTTTGGGGACTTAAAAAGTGTAAAAAAATGTTTTAAAGTTTCTAAAATTATATAAAATCCCCTCCCCTAATAAAAAATGTTATTACCCTTATTTTTCCATTGTACAAAAAAAAAAAAAAAACATATTTAACATATTTGGTATCGCTGTCTTTGCGTAAATGTCCACACTATTAAAATATAATGTTTATGATCCTGCGCGGTAAACAGCATAAACTTAAAAAATATATCAAACACCAAAAATACTGATTTTAAATCACATCATATATCAGAAAAAACATATATAAAAGTGATCAAAAAGTCCCATCAAAGCAAAAATGGTACTGATAAAAACTACAGATCACGTCGCAAAAAATGTGTCCTCATACATCCCCATGTAGGGAACAATAAAAAAAAGTTATAGGGATCAGAAAATGGCAATTTTATGCAAATGAATTTTGTTGAAAAAAGTTAGCATTGTTTTTTTAAAGTACTACAAGAATAGAAAAACTATAAATTAGGTATTGTTTTAATTGCATTGACCTACAGAATAAAGTTAATGCATCATTGTTACCATAAAGTTTTCTCATAAATGTAAACATTTTGTATTGGACGTGCAAAAAAACTAGCCCTCATATGGGTCTGTAGGTGAAAAAATTAAAGAGTTATGATTTTAAAAGGAGAGGAGGAAAAAAACAAAATGCAAAAATGAAAATTGGGCTGGTCCTTAAGGCCAAAACAGGCCATGTCCTTAAAGGGGTAGGGGATAAGATGTCAGATCACCGGGATGTCAGATCACCCCCGGGATCTTCGCTGCAGCACCCCGCTGTCATTACTGCACAGAGCAAACTCGCTCTGACCGGCGATACAGGGTCCGGAGCATTGTGATGTCACGGCTCCGCCCCTTGTGACATCAGGGCCGCCCCCTCAATACAAGTCTATGGGAGGGGACGCGATGGCCCTGAGTTTGCTCTGTGCAGTAATGATAGCGGGGTGCTGCAGCGGAGATCCCGGGGGTCCCCAGCGGCTGGACACCTGCGATCTGACATCTTATCCCCTATCCTTTGGATAGGGGATGAGATGCTAGGGGCGGAGTACCCTTTTAAGGAGATAAGGGGTTACCAATACCCTTTTCACAAAAGGGTCCAATTTTTCATAACATATTCCAATAACCTATAAGGAGTAACGGTACAGGTATTCTATAATCAGGGGATGGTGGGTGGGAGATGAGTGGTCGTTTAAACATAAGGTTAGTTAGTGATATTTTTGGCCATTATCCAGCGGGTGAAATAAGTATTGAACACATCACCATTTTTCTCTGTAGCATACAGCTGCTAAAAAGTACTGGAAGGGTAAAGATTTTTTTAATAGAAGTCATTTACAAATCTGTTTAACTTTCTGGCACCAGTTGATTAAAAAAAAGAATAATAATTCTACCGGAGTACCCCTTTAATATATTTCCAAAGGTGCTTTGATACGAAATTTTCAACAAGTAATCCATCCATACAAATAAGCACAGAAATTATGTGTAATAATGGGAAATGATACAGGGAAAAAGTATTGAACACACTAACTGATATTTTTTTAATACTTTGTACAAAAGCCTTTGTTGGTGATGACAGCTTCGAGATTCTTTCTGAAACTAGTCGCATGCATTTCCCTGGTGTGATTTTGGCATATTGTTTACACAAACAGTCTTCAAATCTTGAAGGTTCCACGGACCTCTTCTATGAATTATGATCTTGACTTCCTTTAATAGATTTTCAACTGGATTTAGGTCAGGCTGGGCCATTTTAGCAGCTTTATTTTCTTTCTTCAAACCATTTGAGAGTTTCCTTGGCTGTGTATTTGGTATTATTATCTTGCTGAAATGTCTGTCCTCATTTCATCTTCATCATCCTGGTAGAAGGCAGCAGAATTTTTGTCAAGAATGTCTCAGTAAATTTGCCAATTCATCTTTCCTTTGATTATGTGAAGTTTGCCAGTACCATTTAATGAAAAGCCGCTCCTCATCATGATGTCCCTACCTCCAAACTTCACTGATGTTATGGTGTTTTATGGTGGTGTCATTTCTCCTCCAAACACGGTGTGTATCATGGATCCAAACAGTTCAATTTCACTCTGATCTGACCACATTATATTCTCCCAGTATTTTAATGGCTTTTTCAAATTTTGAGCAGCAAACTTTAAACAAGCTTAAATATGCTTTTTATTTAGCAATGTCTTGCGTGTTGAGTGTGCATCCAGTGTGCATCCAGAATGGAGTGTATTACTTACTGTATTCTTTGAGACCACAGTACCTGCAAATTCCAGGTCTTTTTGAAGCTCTCTACAAGTGGCCCTTGTTGTGGCCAATGTTTTATTTTGCAACAATTAGGTTGTGAAGGCTTTAAGACAGCTCTTAGCTTTTACCAATGATTAAATGCGTCTTGTGTGACACCTTGGCAATGAGACAGGCCATTGGTATGGACTGAGCCACCTCATATTAATTTGCATGACATTGGGATGGATTGCTTTTTAATTACTGATAGATTTCAGTTGTTGTCTTGGCTTTCCATGCCTTTTTGCACCTCCCATTCTTCATGCGTTCAATAATTTTTCCCTGTGTAATTTCCCATTATTACACATAACTTAATTTCTGAGCTTATTTGTTTTGGTTTCCTTGTATGTATGAGTTAACTGTGTTTTTTACCAACATCTGGTAAACATTTCATGTCAGTAGCACATTTGGAAACATATTCACGCTCATTACTTATTTCATTCGCTTTATAGTTATATATGGCATTTTTATATGAATTCTACTCTACAGGCCTCATCTCTAAATGTTTTATTTTTTTTTTGCCTTAGCTAGTGGGTAGAGCCTCGTCTATGAAGGTCTAAGGCGTGAATCAAGCACTAAAAGTTAGATCTTATAGTAACAGTTGATGTATACTTTTTAGCAGTCTCTGTTTGCTTCTAGGATTCTTCAATCATTCCCATCTCCTTACTCATCCCTGCCCATAGATTGGTATGGGCAACATGTAACTGACCCCTCAGTGAGCTGGGCTGTATTTCAAAGTGAAGAGGGAATGAAGTTGGGGGGATGTGATTCTAGATTTTTATTTTATTTGTTTTGCTTTAGTTTTACCTATAGACAGTAACTGACCTTTTGAGCCGCATAAACCACATATACATACACACACACACACATATATATATATATATATATATATATATATATATTTACTTATGTCAGAATGACTTATGGTATGCTGTAAACATACCTAAAATTATAATTCAAGGGAACTTACAGTGTAACGGTTATTACACAGTTAGTGAAAAGAGGGATGTATATTTATCTTTCCCATCACTAAACTGTGTAAACACATCCAATTACATGATAGATGTGTGACTCAGTTGCCTTGGGACAGCCCCAAAAATATGACCTGTAACTAAGCAACCACAATACACAGTCCAGAACTGTTTAGACCAGAGAATGTGTATGTCAAGCACATGGTAGAAGCAATTTTTCAGTAAAATAAAAATGTATTTCCAGGTAATAAGAATTTAAGAACGTCCAAACACTCTTGACAAATACTTTTGTGTTACAGATTACTAGCAGTCAAATATAGTCATCCCTTAAGATGTATTGCCTCTGGTTACAATATTTTCACCATACAATGGTCTTTACTGGACCATTTTAACTGGAAACCATACCCAACATACAATGCTACAGGCAGTTTCGATCTGCTGCATGTGTAAATGGTTGGAAGGTCTGACTAATATCAGTGCACAAGTCACTGGTAATACGCAAGCATCACTAAAGTGCATACAATGATTGGCTAATAGTGTAATAGCACCTGTCTACAGTACTGAACAATGCTGCATGCTCTGTGCTGTTTGTTACCTGTGTCAGGATGAGTTGAACCTTTGGCCACCAGATGAGAGCTAAAAATGGGGGCACAATGTATGTACCGCACAGGACCCAGAAGAAGCCCCTGTTTTTATATAGAAAGTGATTTACTCCTTATTGCAGCAATTGCTGATGTTTATATTTAAAGGGTCACTCTCATTAACCCCTTCCCGACCTATGACATACCTGTACGTCATGGGTGGCAAGGTGTTCCCGACCCATGACATACAGGTACGTCATGGATATTACTGCCGCTACTCGCGGCATCCCGTAGCGCCCGGAAAGATGGTGGCTATCACTGATAGCCAGCCATCGTACCGTGCGACCACGGGGGGTTTCGTCCCCCACCCCCCCCCCCAGCGATCGCTGCTATCAGCTGGTCAAATCTGACTAGCTGATAGCAGCGTTTCGCTATGAAAATACTTAGCAGCGCGGTGTGTGAGTCCCGATCACGGGGATCGGGACTCACACCGCTCTGCTAAGTGTCCCTGACCCGTCCCCCGGCGTCACTTACCCGTCGGAGCGGTGTCCCGAGCGGTCCCGGCGTCCTCCGTGCGGTCCCGGCGTCCTCCGTGCGGTCCCGGCGTCCTCCATGCGGTCCTGGCTGCGCTGCGTCCCGGAGGTGAGTTTCCGGCAGCAGTGCGGCATCTTCATTGGCAGCAGTGAGATCGCCGTAAAGCGATCTCACTGCTGCCTCTGAGAGTTTCAAAACTGCAACTCCCAGCATGCCCAGACAGCCTTTGGCTTTCTGGGCATGCTGGGAGTTGTAGTTTTGCAACATCTGGAGGTCCACAGTTTGGAGACCACTGTATAATGGTCTCCAATCTGTGCTCTTCCAGATGTTGCAAAACTACAAATCTCAGCATGCTCAGTCTGTCCAGGCATGCTGGGAGTTGTAGTTCTCTAACATCTGGAAGAGCACAGATTGGAGACCATTATACAGTGGTCTCCAAACTGTGGACCTCCAGATGTTGCAAAACTACAACTCCCAGCATGCCCAGACTGCCCAGGCATGCTGGAAGTTGTAGTTCAGCAACATCTGATCCTTCAGATATTGCCGAACTACAACTTCCAGCATGCCTTGGCAGTCTGGGCATGCTGGGAGTTGTAGTTTTGCAACATCTGGAGGCACACTAGTTGGGAAACATTGTCCGTTTCCTACCTCAGTGCCTCCAGCTGTTGCAATTGTTGCAAAACTATAACTCCCAGCATGCACTGACAGACCATGCATGCTGGGAGTTGTAGTTTTGCAACAGCTGGAGGCACACTGGTTTGGAAACACTAAGTTTGGTTGCAAAACACTTGAAAGTTTATTACTTAACTTAGTGTTTCCAAACCAGTGTTCCTCCAGCTGTTGCAAAACTACAACTCCCAGCATGCACGGACAGCCAAAGGGCATGCTCGGAGTTTGCAACAGCTGGATGTTTGCCCCCTCCCCCCAATGTGAATGTACAGGGTACACTCACATGGGCGGAGGTTTACAGTGAGTGCTGCAAGTTTGAGATGGCGCAAATTTTGCGCTGCAGCTCAAACTTCCAGCGGCAAACTTGCTGTGAACCTCTGCCCATGTGACTGTACCCTAAAAACACTACACTACACTGACACTAACCTAAAATAAAAAGTAAAAAACACTACATATACACATACCCCTACACAGCCCCCCTCCCCCCAAAAAATGAAAAACGTCTGGTACGCTACTGTTTCCAAAACGGAGCCTCCAGCTGTTGCAAAATAATAACTCCCAGTATTGCCGGACAGCCATTGACTGTCCAGGCATGCTGGGAGTTTTGCAACAGCTGGAGGCACCCTGTTTGGGAATCACTGGCGTAGAATACCCCTATGTCCACCCCTATGCAAATCCCTAATTCAGGCCTCAAATGCGCATGGCGCTCTCTCACTTTGGAGCCCTGTCGTATTTCAGGGCAACAGTTTTGGGACACATATGGGGTATCGCCGTACTCGGGAGAAATTGCCTTACAAATTTTGGGGGGCTTTTTCTTCTTTAACCCCTTATGAAAAGGTGAAGTTGGGGTCTACACCAGCATGTTAGTGTAAAAAAATAAATTTTTTACACTGACATGCTGGTGTTGCCCTATACTTTTCATTTTCACAAGAGGTAAAAGGGAAAAAAGACCCTCTAAATTTGTAACGCAATTTCTCCTGAGTACGGAGATACCCCATATGTGGGTGCAAAGTGCTCTGAGGGCGCACAACAAGGCCCAGAAGGGAGAGTGCACCATGTACATTTGAGGCGATTTGCACAGGGGTGGCTGATTGTTACAGCAGTTCTGACAAACGCAAAACAATAAATATCCATATGTGACCCCATTTTGGAAACTACACCCCTCACGGAATGTAATAAGGGGTGCAGTGATCATTTACACCCCACTGGTGTATGACAGATTTTTGGAACAGTGGTCTGTGAAAATGAAAAATAAAATTTTTGATTTGCACAGTCCACCGTTTCAAATATCTGTCAAACGCCAGTGGGGTGTAAATGCTCACTGCACCCCTTATTACATTCCATGAGGGGTATAGTTTCCAAAATGGGGTCACATGTGGGGGGGTCCACTGTTCTGGCACCATAGGGGCTTCCTAAATGGGACATGCCCCCCAAAAACCCTTTCAGAAAAACTCACTCTCCAAAATCCCATTGTCGCTCCTTCCCTTCTGAGCCCTCTACTGCGCCCACCGAACATTTTACATACGCATATGAGGTATTTCCTTACTCGAGAGAAATTGGGTTACAAATTTTAGGGTGATTTCTCTCCTTTTACCCCTTGTAAAAATTAAAAAATTGGGTCTACAAGAAAATGCGAGTGTAAAAAATGAAGATTTAGAATTTTCTCCTTCACTTTGCTGCTATTCCTGTGAAACACCTAAAGGGTTAAAACACTTACTGAATGTTATTTTGAATACTTTGGGGGGTGCAGTTTTTATAATGGGGTCATTTATGGGGTATTTCTAATATGAAGATCCTTAAAATCCACTTCCAACCTGAACTGGGCCCTGAAAAATTAAGATTTTGAAAATCTTGAGAAAAATTGGAAAATTGCTGCGGAACTTTGAAGCCCTCTGATGTCTTCCAAAAGTAAAAACTTGTCAATTTTTTAATGCAAACACAAAGTAGACATATTGTATATGTGAATCAATATGTAATTTATTTGGAATATCCATTTTCCTTTCAAGCAGAGACTTTCAAAGTTAGAAAAATGCTAAATTTTCAAAATTTTCATGAAATTTTTAGATTTTTTACCAAGAAAGGATACAAATATCAGTGAAATTTTACCGATAAAATAAAGTAGAATATGTCACGAAAAAACAATCTCAGAATCAGAATGATAAGTAAAAGCATTCCAAAGTTATTAATGTTTAAAGTGACAGTGGTCAGATTTTCAAAAAATGCCCAGGTCATGAAGGTGAAAATGGGCTGGGTCATGAAGGGGTTAAAACAAATTTTTGCTATTGCATTCGTTATGGTAAATGAAAAATATTTCTGATATATTTTGTTTAAAAAAAATGAAGTTTTCTATGTTTTATTTGTGCTTAAAAAAGCTCAAGAGCACATTTTCCCCAACTCATACGCAGACTTTGGACCAAAGTCCAAACACAGGAAGTGCTGCCTGGAGTGCTGAGGGGCAGGGGGGGGGGGGTCCAGCCTCATCCAATCATAGCTCCTCTCACACATAACTGCCATATGCTGTTGGTTGGACACCCCCCCCCCCCCTCAGCACTCCAGACGGCACTTCCTGTGTTTGGACTTTGGTCCAAAGTCTGTGTATGAGTTGGGGGAAAATGTGCTCTTGAGCTTTTTTAAGCACAAATAAAACATAGAAAACTTATTTTTTTTTAAACAAAGTATATTAGAAATATTTTTCATTTTCCATAAGGAGTGCAATAGCAAAAATTAGTTTTAATGAGAGTGCCCATTTGAGAACTTGCTTTATCTGTGTTAGTGACCTGCTTATTTTTCTTTAAAAGAGTTGTCCAAATTTTCCATGGTTTTAATTCAGCACTACAGTGATTAAAGTTGGTGACTTACCCATACAGAGAGTCTTCCCTGCGACCCCGTTCTCTCACACCACTCCACTCTGCTTCCGCTCAGTCCCTTGTCGTATGTAGCTAGATGCTCATTCGTTCATACATGGCTACCTATGGAGGAGCACCTAATGATACAACTCATCACGCCTCCTCCATAGTAATACACCGAGGTAGAGTGGCATGTATCATGACATACTCATCCATAGGCAGTCATTATTGGCCAAATAAATATCCAGCTGTATACAGGGATGAGGGACTAAGCAGGAGCGGATTGGAGAAGTGTGAGAGAATTGGGCTGTAGGGAAGCCTCACTGTATGTGTAAGTTACCTATTATAATTCCAAGACTATTGAATAAAAAGATGAATGGCACTTACCAATTGCAGAAGCAGAATACAGTTTCTTTATTCCAGGTCACCTATTATAATCACTGTAAAACGGTTAAAGGTGGTCAACCCCTTTGATCCTAATTTTTTCTTATTTTTGTTTTGGTCTCAAGATACAATATTTTGAACTTAAAGGGGTACTCCGCCCCTAGACATCTTATCCTCTATCCAAAGGATAGGGGATAAGATGTCAGATCGCCGGGGTCCCGCTGCTGGGGACCCCGGGGATCGCTGCTGCAGCACCCCGCTATCATTACTGCGCAGAGCGAGATCGCAATACAGGGGCCGGAGCAGCGTTACGTCACGGCTCCGCCCCTTGTGACATCACGGCCCGCCCCCGCCAATACAAGTCTATGGGAAGGGGGCGTGGTGGTCGTCACACCCCCTGCCATAGACTTGCATTAAGGGGATGGGCCGTGATGTCATGAGGGGCGGAGCCATGACGTCACGCTGCTCCGGCCCCTGTATCACCCGTCATTAGGCACAGAGCGAACTCGCTCTGTGCAGTAATGATGGCGGGGTGCCGCAGCGGCGATCCAGCAGCGGGACCGTGGCGATCTAACATCTTATCCCCTATCCTTTGGATAAGGGATAAGATGCCAGGGGCGGAGTACCCCTTTAAAATGGTTGTCCTGGAATCAATAAGTTTGTAACTTAAAGAACCACTGTATATAGAGAACTTCCAGGCAGTGTTGTGAATGTTTATCCATCTGAAGAAGATTCATCTAATTTCTGACTGTCACGTCAATACCTTACTAGCAAGTGACCTGGCCTTGACTTCAAGGGGTTGAACTATTTATGCTCATTCAATCTTGCATTCACCTCCCACTCTAGTTTCAATCAAGCATAGATCACATGTCACCACTAACCACATACCCCAGATGCATGTTGCCACCACTTAAAACAAGTCCCAACACATGCATACATTGTTCTCTCCGGCAGTCAAAAGTTTAAACCCTAACAAAAGCTATGGATTCTCTTGAGCATACTTGAATAATTAGTGTGTAATATTGCAATGTCCAATATGTGTCCCTCTATTCATGCCCACAAAACTGTAAAGGGCCACATAATTTGTTGGTAATATATTGGTTATATATATATATATATATATATATATATATATATATATATATATATATATACATATATATAATTTATATTTATGTCCTTCCTAAGCATGTCCATTACTGTCTTGCAGGTAAGTACTAAAGTCACCTTATATTGGATAATCCCATTAAGGACACATGCAGTTTCATTTTTGCATTTTGTTTTTTTTCCTCCTTGACTTCTAAGAGCCATAACTCTTATTTTTTTCATCTACAGAACCATATATAAGGACTACACCTTTCATTTTACCATAAAATGTAAGGCAAAGAAATAAATAAATAATACATATATATATATATATATATATATATATATATATATGTATATATATATATATATATATATATATATATACATATATATATTTTTTGTGGGCAAAAAAAACTTAACCCCTTGGGGACGGAGGGTTTTTCCACTTTCCTTTTTTCCTCCTTACCTTTTAAAAATCATAACCCTTTCAATTTTGCACCTAAAAATCCATAGGATGGCTTAATCTTTGCGCCACCAATTCTACTTTGTAATAACATCAGTCATTTTACCCAAAAATCTACGGCAAAATGGGAAAAAAAATCATTGTGCGACAAAACTTAAGAAAAAACACAATTTTGTAACTTTTGGGAGCTTCTGTTTCTACGCAGTAAAGTTTTTGGTAAAAATGACACCTTATCTTTATTCTGTAGGTCCATACAATTAAAATGATACCCATATAGGTTTGATTTTGTCGTACTTCTGGAAAAAGTCATAACTACATGCAGCGAAATTTATACATTTAATATTGTCATCTTCTGACCCCCATAACTTTTTAATTTTTCCGCGTACGGGGAGGTATTAGGGCTCACTTTTTGCGCCATGATCTGATGTTTTTTCGGTACCATTGTCAGGATGGCTTGAGGTGAGGCATTAAAATATGAGTGACCGCTGCTGCATATGCTGAGGGCCGGCGCAAGGGATTTACACCAGACAGGATGTTGGTATAATATCTCCCTTCTCAGCATACTCACTAAGGAGCTTCCCCAAAGGAATTCTGTTTAATTCAGGAAGTACATTTGGTTTTTACATTTGACAAAGGAGGAGGTTTAGTTATGACGTCAAAATCAGCATTTTGATTGGTTATTTGAGTTTTATCTCTGAATATATTAGCATATTTTAGGCATCTATTTGTCTCTCGGCCAAAGTTCACTCATGCGGCTCTTTTCACTCTGGAAAAACCCGGTTCCGTATCTTCCGCAAATATTTTGTCTTATTACGTCTCATCTTCCAAGGTTTCAAACTTAGTCACGAGCAGATAGCAAGATCAGGAACATGACATCAGGAACATGGATGGAGATTTATCAAAACCTGTCCAGAGGAAAAGTTGCTCAGTTGCCCATAGCAACCAATCAGATTGCTTCTTTCATTTTTAACAAGGCCTCTGCAAAATGAAAGAAGCGATCAGATTGGTTGCTATGGGCAACTGGGCTCTTTTCCTTTGCACAAGTTTTGATAAATCTCCCCCATGGTGTATAGTTTAAGAGTAGGTAACAAATTTCTTTTTTCAGCATTAGAAATGGCATATAAATATATAAGTATTAATATATATATTGATCGGCGGTCAGAATCATTTTAATCAACTTGACACCATTTTTGTATTGATTGGACTTTTTGATCGCTTTTTATTCATTTTTTCATGATATAAAAAGTGACCAAAAATACCCAATTTTGGACTTTTGAATTTTTTTGCGCGTACGCCATTGACCATGCGGTTTAATTAATTATATATTTTTATAATTCGGACCTTTCCACATGCGGCGATACCACATATGTTTATTTTTATTTGCACAGTTTTTTTAAATAGGAAAGGGGGGGTGATTCAAACTTTTATTAGGGAAGGCGTTAAATGATCTTTATAAACTTTTTTTTCCACCTTTTTTTGCAATTTTATAGCCCCCATAGGGGGCTATAACACTGCACACACTCATCTTTTACATTAATCATTGTTATCCCATAGGATAACATGGATCAATGTTTCTGTCGCTTGACTGCTCATGCCTGGATCTCAGGCAGTGAGCAGTCATTCGGCAATCAGACACCAGGAGGCAGGTAGGGGGACCCTCCTCGTGTCCTACATCTGTTCGGGACGGCGCGATTCTGCTGCGGCGATCCCGAACAGCCCCCTGTATGGGGATTTTTATATGGAGGATTTTGGGAGTGGAAAGACTTCACTGGTTACTCACCACCATTTACAATCGGCATCCTCCGTCCCTGAACCCAGTGGATCGGTTCCGATATCGAAGGACCATTAATGTCAGGAAAACTCTTCTCCAGAGATCAGTCAACTCCCAAGATTGTCAAGGTAATAGGTTTATTACATACATGGATGTATGGGCGATCGTTACAGAATGTCTAGTCAAGAATCCCCAAGCTAAGGCATTCAACAGCTTTTAGCAAGTAAGCAGTGACATTGTAACTGATAAGTGGGTAATGCTGTCGGCTCATTGGTCAAGAACTTTATAGTCTGCTCATCAAACCAGTACATTCAGGCTTCAGTACCTTCAAGGCCACTAGCTAGTTTCGATTTTAGAAGGGTGTGTCACAGGAAGCAAGCACCATATTGTGATTTATAACGATGCAGTGTGAAAATAGAAACTTAAAACTAATAACGGTAGGTACATCTCATAACTCCCATAACACCAGAAAATACAAAAGGGCACTGGGTGCGCACCCCTGGGTGGGACCAGATAGATGAAGTAATAGAAAACCCGATCAAAATGCACTCACCTGTGTCCGATGTGTGAATGGAGGCACAACACTCAAAACGCTTGATCAGGTTCCTGAAATGGCGGCTGCTGCGGCTCCCAGCGTCCAAGCGCACATGTGGGTTTGAAGACATCCAGGAAAAAGGAGATGAATCGTGTTGCCCCCAAGCAAATAATTAAATGTACAAAGATTTATTGCAAACTACGGATCCATGCAACGCGTTTCAAAGCCGCTCTGGCTTTTACGTCAGGCGCCTGACAAAAAAGCAGGAGCGGCTTTTAAATTGTGTTGCGTGGATTTCTAGTTTGCAATAAATCTTTGTACCTTTAAGTATTTGCTTGGGGGCAGCACGATTCATCTCCTTTTTCCTGGATATCTTCAAACCCATAACACTAGAAAAAGCTGTCTACACATGGGTGAGATTCTGGCTTAGTTATTAATCTACTGTAATGCTCTAAGGCTCTAAAAAAGGAGACTTAGAGCATTGACTTTCAACGATGCTACCACTAATAGGTATAATATACTATCTCAATATTATGATATGTTGCCATGCAGTTTTTTATTTTTGTTCTATAGCGACGTAGCAGACTATTGCAGCCAATTAACTCCAACTAAAATATCCGTGGCAATCTATATCTCTGAAAGTTTATCCTCAACATACATGGCAAATTATAAAAATCATTTGCTTTCTTATGCAATGCACTGCACTACAAGGCCTTTATTAGGGGAGCCAATGGACTGACATAGAGAGCCTTCTCCCTCAGTAAAACCACTGGGGTGCAGAATCAGGGGTGCCTGTTAGAGCAGGATCTAACCCTTGTTCTGGCCACACTTAAACAATGAGAAAATGGGCATTAGAAACTTCCATAAACCACATACTAGGAGTCACTGCCAAGTGATTTTTTTTTCTTCTGTGGAAAAAAAGAAAGCTGTTTTGTTATTAGTTGTTTGTGAAAAAAAAAAAAAAAAGATTTTCCAAATACATTCCAACATTTGTATTTACCAAGCCTCAGAATACCCATTTTATTGCAAATGAGTATGAATCCTGCCCTGAAAACTGATATGGTTGGCAACTGTGTAAATAGTTTAGAGAATCAACAGTGAGCTAACCACATTTATTAGTTTAAGTTATTTTACATTATTTAGAACTCCATATTTCTCAATGTATTTATGCCAGAAAACTGGTGCAAATACATTAATAAACCCACCCAAAAGTAACATCTTTTTTTATTCAAAATCCATTAGTCTTTATTCACAAAAGACTGAAAACCTCTTTACCCTCAGATACTTATCATTAGACAAATGTGCGTTAACTAAATTATAAAGCAGTTCCTTCACACAGTAGAATTTCCGAGTGGAGTCTGAAGAAAAAAATCCACTCAGAAATTCTGTTGCAGCAGAGTCCCACTGTTTTCAAGGGGATTCTGCTGTACCATGCACACAACAGAATTTACATGGTGAAAAGCCTCTGTAGAAAGAATTTGTCAATTTTTTCTGAAGAATCGGCTCAGAAATGCACTGCAGTCTACAGCTGTCTTAGTGCCTGTCAGGATCCGGACTGGTATGTGGGGAGGACATGGGTAGTGGATCCTCTGTGTCAGTTAGGCGATGGCGTGGGCCGTACCAGGGGAACGGAATCTAAGGGGTTACTGGTTTTCACCAGAGCCCGCCGCAAAGCGGGATGGACTTGCTGCGGCAGGTAACCCCCAGGTCGTTCCACCCGATAGCGACTTAACCTCACTGACAGCTGAGACTGGCGCGGGACACAAGGACAAGGCAAAGGAAAGGTCGTACGTAGCAGAAGGTCAGGGCAGGCGACAACGGTTCGTAGTCAGGGGCAACGGCAAGGGTCTGGATACACAGGCAATAGGCACACGGGAACGCTTTCACTGGCACAAAGGCAACAAGATCTGGCAAGGACAAGAAGGGGAAGTGGGTTTATATGTGTAAGGAGTGATTGGGAACTGATTGGACCAGGCACCAATTAATGGTGCACTGGCCCTTTAAATCTGAGAGACACGGCGCGTGCACGCCCTAGAGAGCGGGACCGCGCACGCCAGGACTGAGCAGGAGGACGGGGCAGGTGAACGGAACGGGATGCGACCCGCGGGCAGACACGTCCCGCCGCGCGGACGTCCCTGCCGGGGGACACAGAGCAGCGCTCCCGGTCAGCGAGTCTGACCGGGGCGCTGCAAACAGGAGCCGAACGCTGCGAGCGCTGCGAGGGAGGAGTGGGACCCGGAGCGCTCGGCGTGACAGTGCCAGCATATTCTGCCGACACCCGCTGGGCGGATATTCCACCGTGTGAACTTACCTTATACTAAAATATTTGTTCTAAGTGAGTGAGTTTCTCACACACCAGATTTCACTGAAAGATAGTTAACCCCTTAACGATGCAGGACGTATATTTACGTCCTGCGCCGGCTCCCGTGATATGAAGCAGGATCGCGCCGCGATCCCGCATCATATCGCGTTGGTCCCAGCGCTCATCAACGGCCGGGACCCGCGGCTAATACCACACATCGCCGATCGCGGCGATGTGTGGTATTAACCCTTTAGAAGCGGCGGTCAAAGCTGACCGCCGCTTCTAAAGCGAAAGTGACCCGGCTGCTCAGTCGGGCTGTTCGGGACCGCCACGGTGAAATTGCAGAGTCCCGAACAGCTGGCAGGACACCGGGAGGGCCCTTACCTGCCTCCCTGGTGTCCGATCGGCGAATGACTGCTTCGTGCCTGAGATCCAGGCAGGAGCAGTCAAGCGCCGATAACACTGATCACAGGCGTGTTAATACATGCCTGTGATCTGTGTAAAAGATCAGTGTGTGCAATGTTATAGGTCCCTATGGGACCTATAACACTGCAAAAAAATTTTTAAAAAAAAGTGTTAATAAAGGTCATTTAACCCCTTCCCTAATAAAAGTTTGAATCACCCCCCTTTTCCCATAAAAAAAATAAAACTGTGTAAAAAAATAAATAAATAAACATATGTGGTATCGCCGCGTGCGTAAATGTCTGAACTATAAAAATATATCGTTAATTAAACCGTATGGTCAATGGCGTACGCGCAAAAAAATTCCAAAGTCAAAAAAAGGTCGCATTTTTGGTCACTTTTTATACCATTAAAAAATGAATAAAAAGTGATCGAAAAGTCCGATCAAAACAAAAATCATACCGATATAAACTTCAGATCACGGCGCAAAAAATGAGTCCGCATACCCCCCTGTACACGGAAAAATAAAAAAGTTATAGGGGTCAGAAGATGACATTTTTAAACGTATAAATTTTCCTGCATGTAGTTATGATTTTTTCCAGAAGTGCGACAAAATCAAACCTATATAAGTAGGGTATAATTTTAATTGTATGGACCTACAGAATAATGATAAGGTGTCATTTTTACCGATATATGCACTGCGTAGAAACGGAAGCCCCCAAAATTTACAAAATGGCATTTTTTCTTCGATTTTGTCGCACAATGATTTTTTTTTCCGTTTTGCCGTGAATTTTTGGGTAAAATGACTAATGTCACTGCAAAGTAGAATGGGCGACACAAAAAATAAGCCATAATATGGATTTTTAGGTGGAAAATTGAAAGGGTTATGATTTTTAAAAGGTAAGGAGGAAAAAACGAAAGTGCAAAAACGGAAAAACCCTCAGTCCTTAAGGGGTTAAAGAGGCTATGACTATTATTTCATGGCACCCAGAAGATTAATTAGTTCTGTTAGTAAAGGATAAAAGACATATTTGGGGAGATATATAAAAACCTGTGCAGAGGAAAAGTTGACCAGTTGCCCATCTGATCAACCAATCAGATCACTTCTTTTATTTCCAATAAATAATCAATCCGTTCGGTTGCTTCGGGCAACTGATCAACTTTTTCATAAATTTTGATAAATCTGCCCAACTGTATTTTTATGTCTAATGTTCCACTGTATTTTTTTTCTTTTTGTATTCTGCATTACCATATATATATATATATATATATATATATATATATATATATATATATATATATATATCTCAATAAAAAGTGAAATACCCTCTGCCTGATATATTACAAAGTCAGTAATTTTATACAGACAGCTTTTTGATTCTGTTACTTACACCTTGGAGCTCTGGTGGCTGTGAGACTTGCACAAACCAATAAACTTGGCCAGAGACAGAGAACTTCTGCAAATACTTTAGAATTTACTAACTTTACTAGCTTTTTAACTCCTTAACGACAGTGTATGTAAATGTTCGTCATGGTGCATTGGTACTTAACGCACCAATACGTACATTTACATTCAGGGATAGACAGAGGGGTCTGGAGAAATACAGAGAGGTCAGGGATGCACAGAGGGGTCTGGAGGAGAACTGATGCTAAGGGATGGGCAGAGGGGTCTGGAGGAGTACAGAGGGGTCAGAAATGGACAGAGCAGTCTGTTGGAGAACAGAGGGATGAGAGATAGACAGGGATCAGGGATAGAGAAAGGGGTCTGAAGTAGTATAGGGATGGAGAGAGTGGTATATAGGAGTACAGAGGGGTCAGGGATAGACAGAGGGGTCTGGAGGAGTACAGAGGGATCAGGGATAGACAGAGGGGTCAGGAGGAGTACAGAGGGATCAGGGATAGACAGAGGGGTCAGGAGGAGTACAGAGGGATCAGGGATAGACAGAGGGGTCAAGGATGGACAGAAGGTTCTGGTGGAGTACAGAGGGATCAGGGATGAACAAAGGGATCTGGTAAAGTACAGAGGGGTAAGGGATGGACAAAGGGGACTGGATGGGACAAGGGGTACTTGGGGAGATGAACAAAAGGGTTTGGAAGGTATGTGCCTGTCATATAAATAGCACTATAAGTTTCCCCTTTCCCTTCTCTGGCTTCTCCTGTCAAGCTCTGCTGGAATAAACAAAAAAGCAAACCTTCCACAACCCTCCACAGCTCTTAAAAAACACATGTGGTGTAGAGTATTTACTAAACTATATGGCACATGGGGGCCCCATGGTCCTCTATTGTTCGGAGGCCTGGCTAGGGGTGGACTGATCACTCTTGGGCAGACTGAGCAATAGAGGATCATGGGGCCCGCATGTACCATATATATGATAATAATTACTGTACACCACATGTGAATTAATACTTTATACAAGGGATAGGCAACCCAAAAAAATTCAGTCACTTGGTGTGATGGCAATATGAGTGCGGTTTGGGGGGGGGGGGGGGGGGGGTTGTCACTGAGTAAGGTTTAGCTTTTTTTTTTTTTTTAAGAATTTTTTCCTACATATTGCTGTAGTACCGCCCCCAGTCCCCAGTATTAGCTTTCCACTCCCACAAAATTCAGACATCAGAATCACCCACCCTATGCATTATACAAACCGCAGAATCAGCCCTCAGTATTACCTCCATGCATAATACAGGCCACAGAATAGCATCTTCTCTGATGATTGTTGTTTACTCTTCCTCTTCTTCTCCATCTGGCCTGGACCTCCATGAAGAGTTCTTCCAACTATGACTTGTCTCTTCAGAATCTGACAGCCATACATTTTAGGCTCCTTTCTCGAGCACCATCCCCACCTCTATACAAACTTCCCATCAATATTGCCCACTTTGTGCCCCTATACACACATACTGCCCCCACACATGCGCTCACACAGCCTCCAAACCCACTTAAGGACGCTGGGATGTTTCATTTTTGCACTTTCATTTTTTTCTCCTAGCCTACTAAAAGCCATTTTCCACCTACAGACCCATATGAGACTTGTTTTTTGCACCTCCATTTGAACTTTTTAATTACATCAATTATTTGTGGGGTGAAATTTGAATTAAAAAAATTAAATTTGTCATTTTAGAGGCTTCTGTTTCTACGCAGAGCACTTTTTGGTAACATTTACACCTTATCTTTATTCAGTAGGTCCATACAATAAAATGATACCTAGTTTATAAAAGTTTTGATTTAATTTACTAAACTACTTTACTACTTTTTGTACAAAAAAAATAATTTTTCCACATACAGGGATGTATGAGGGTTAATTTATTGCGCCGTAACCTGTAGTTTTTATCGGTATCATTTTTGTTTATGAGGGTTTTTTTAATTACTTTTTTTTCCTGGTATATGACCAGAAATGCGCAATTCTGGAATTTGTTTTTTTTTTTGGGGGGGGGGGAGGTTTTTTTTTTTTTTATAACAGGAACGGTTGTATTTTAATTGTTTGTACATTTATGCAAGCGCTGATACCACATATGTTTTTGGTCATTTTTGTTTACATTGTTTTAACTGAAATAAATTGAAAAAGTGGGATGATTGAAACTTTTATTAGGTAAGGGGCTTATTAACATTTATTATTATTATTATTTTTTATTAATTTTTTTTTTTTTACACATTTTTTAGGATACAATTACACGCCATCTCAAAAAAGATTGCATGTACTGAACACTGATGTGCCATAGCACAGCATTAATCAGTGTTATTGGCGCTCCATACATTTATACCCCTTGTCCCCAAGCTGATATACATAAACAGCCCCCATACACACACGTACATACCCCTATATACACACATTATTGCCGCCATATACACACATACATGCCCCTATATAAACACATACACAGCTCCCATATACACACATACACTGCCCTGTATACACAAATACACACATAAACACCCCCCCTATACACACACATACACACCCCCATATACACACATACACTGCCCTATATACACACATACACACCCCCATATACACACATGTACTGCCCTGTATACACACACCCATATACACACATTAACTGCCCTGTATACACACATACACAGCCCCATATACACACATATACACAGCCCCATATACACACATACACAGCCCCATATACACATACACAGCCCCATATACACACATACACAGCTCCCATATACACACATACACTGCCCTGTATACACGAATACACACATACACCCCCCTATACACACACATACACACCCCCATATACACACATACACTGCCCTATATACACACATACACACCCCCATATACACACATATGCACCCCCATATACACCCCCCATATACACACATACACAGCCCTATATACACACATACACACCCCCATAAACACACATACACTGCCCTGTATACACAAACACACACATACACACCCCCATATACACCCCCCTATACACACACATACACACCCCCTATACATACACATATACACCCCCCTATACACACACATACACACCCCCATATACATCTCCCATACACACACATGCACACCCCCATATACACACATAAACTGCCCTGTATACACACATACACACCCCCATGTACACACATACACTGCCCTGTATACACACATACACAGCCCTATATACACACACAGCCCTATATACATACCCCCATATACACGCCCCTATACATACACATACACAGCCCCATATACATACACACACCCCCATATACACACATACACTTCCCTATATACACCCATACACACACAGCCCTATCCACACACCCCTATACACACAAATACACACCCCTATACACACACTGCCCCATAGAATTAAGTACCACTACCTCATTACTAATTAGGGATGCCGGCTGCTACTCCTCTATCACATGCGCCGGGCAGGGAGAGGGAGGGACGTTTTGGCCGATGTCACTGGCCAGCGTTTTCTCCCAATGGCTGGTTATTGATGTGCCGCGCACAGGCACGTTTCATACCAGCAGCCAGGGTTGTATCACAAGGCTGAATAGCTGCTCCCCCCTGTCGGCGCTACTTAGTGTTCCCTCTGGTGGCCGATCACGACACAGCTAGGGCAAGACCGGCCCCAGTAACTGATTAAAATAAAAAAAGAGGTGACGGCAGCCGACCACCCATGGGCCCGGCCCACCGGCAAATGCCCTGTGTGCCCTATGGCCAGTCCGGCACTGCCTCCAACAGCCATTTTGACTCATCGGACACCCGTGATTATGCCGCAGGTGATCCGATGAGTCCCCTTGAGCCACAATAATGCCACAGATGCTGTGATCACTGATATCCACCATTACCAGCGGGTCCCTGGCTGCTGATAGCTCCTGTGCTCTCTTCATGGGCAGAGAGTCCTGGTGTGTTAAGTAACAGTTCACCAGGTGGTACATTTATGTCCTTTGTCCTTAAGGCGTTAAAGCAGCTACCTGCTTTGTACCAAGAAGACTCAAGAACCAAGATGTCATGAAAACTCTTCTCCAGAGAGAAGATCCCAATATCGTCAAGGTAATAGGTTTATTACATGGATGTATAGGCGATCCTTACAGAGAGGAAGTCTAGTCAAGAATCCCCTGAGCTAAGGCATTTAACAGCTTTTAGCAAGTAAGCAGTGACATCATAACTGATAAGTGGGTAATGCTGTCAGCTCATTGGTCAAGAACTTTACTGTCTGCTCGGGAAAAAAATACATTCAGGCTTCAGTACCTTCAAGACCACTAGCTAGTTTTGATTTAGCAGGGTGTGTCACAGGAAGCAAGCGCCATATTGTGATTTATAACTACGCAGTGCTGTATACCAGGCAACACCCCTCTGGTGTTCAGTATACCTTTTCACAAATCTTTTAGTTATCTGTCCTGGACAGCAGATAGAGTCTATTTACGTTAGGCAATGCCCTAACATGCTTCTTCGGCCACTGTGTCACCTAGCTTGTATACGATCAACAACAGTGCCTGTCTTCGACTACTGAAACCCCTAGGTTTAATACGAGCATTTCAGTATCGGTACTCTGTTAGGGGTCAGGTCTGTGCCCGCTCACACTCCCTGCCCTCTTCAGCCTACAGCCCCTTACGACTGTAGCGTTTTACTTTATTATAAAATTTCAACACAACAAGAAAGGAATTTGAAACAATATCAACAACCAATAAGACAGACAAAGAACAGTTAAAGATAAGAATTTCTTTTACCTTATCAGATGTCGGGAGAACTGGTTCGGAACTGGATCCTTGGCAGGTAGTTCTAACTCCAACTGACCTCTTTTTTCATGGTATGGAGGTTTTTATATGGAGGATGGAGGATTTGGGGAAAGCCCTGCTTCTCCTGCCCTCACTTCCTGTATCTGGACTCCTCATATACACACACATGCAGTAGCTGCAGGGACCCAAAAAATATACCACCCCAAAAATATACACATTTTTTAATCAACTTATATAACAAACATACATATAATGGTATTATCTACATGATATCAAAAGTTTTTGCTGAGGACAGGTACACTTTAACAATTTAGTTTTCACCACCAAGATATGAAATAAAAAGGGATAACTATAGAAACCTTTCTTACAGAAAAGTATAGAATTTTATTCTGTGAGGTCTGGCAAAAAACGGCATCTGGTATCCAAAATTAGATTTTGTCCCCCTTGAGATCACACCCCAGCTTCTAGGCTTGCATTTTTATACCTGCTGCTGGCAGGAAACACACATGACCTCACATGACCCACCTATAGCATACGGTTTACAGTTCGGGCAGGGATGCATATCCATCCATTTTGAAGGTATTACCAAAAGGAATTAAATCAAATTGTGAATATGTCTTCCTAGCTCTATAATTAAAAGTTGGAAATATTGTATGTCCCACTGTGGGTCGGCACAGTCAAATTTTTTTCATCTCTAAACAACAACACTCTGGTGTCATAGTTACATAGTTCTTCTAAGGTTGAAAAAAGACCATAAAATTCCATAAAAGTCCATAAAATTAAATCAATAACTCTAATTGATTCAGAAGAAGGCAAAAAAAACCTTATCAGACTGATGCCAATTCCCACATACCAAGGGAAAAAAAATTCCTTCCCGACTCCAAATATGGCAATCAGAATTAATCCCTGGATCAATGTTCTGTCCCTACAGATCTAGTATCCATAACCTGTAATGTTATTACTCTCCAGAAACATAACCAGACCTCCTTTGAACTTTTTTGTTGAGTTTACCATAACCACTTCCTCTGGAAGAGAGTGTCATAGTCTCTTACTGCACTTCACAAGTTTTTGCAAGAAATGGACCTGCGCCGTACCTCATTCATTTGAATGAGTCAGACAGAATCTGATATTGACTCCAATCAGACCATTTTTGGACCGTATCTGGTTTTGTTGCCAGACTGAAAACAGTGGTCTGTCCATGTGAAAGGGCCATAAAATTAAAGCTGGCCATAAACCAGGGCATGATTGATACTGTCTGAAGCCACTTGGCTAAGGCATTTGGAAAAATTGTTCTGCTTTATAGTATTTTTTCTGCCACTACTGAGTGTAGAAGTTGCCAAGTTATGCCAGATGACAGTTCTATATCCTATCAATGAAATAAAAGACTAGGTGAAAGATTACAGCAGCAATGTGTTGTAATTCACAACTTTGTTGTCCAAAATGACAACTTTCACAAGATCAGTCATAAATTACAAACTGTTCAGAAAATGGTGAATTTGAATTTCCTAATATATGGCTATCTTAAAACTAGCATCATTGTTCTCAATTACTTAGAAGCTTAATACCTTAGACAATATAAACAATGTTCATATCATCAAGGCTCAAAAGGGTTAATGAGACAATTTTTTCCCCCCAGAAAGATATCATATTCGGATCAAGCAAGCCTTTTTAAAGTAATGTCTAGTACAGAAGAAGAAAGCACTGCCAGTCCAGTATTGGACTGGAAAAACATAAGACAAAAATAACCATATTAATTTGAATAATGTTTTTCTAAACATATCCTTTCAATAAACGTAGATATATAACACTTGTTATGACTGGATATATTTTCTTTGGTTAATGTGTGGTTTTCTCTAACTAAATTTACATTTAAGTTGTACCATAAACTAAACTTAAAATGGGCTAAACTAACCAATGTGCCATACTGGCCTGAGGATGTACTTAGAGTATCTGGCACATGGGTGTGGATCCAATATTGGCACATGAGATAGCAGATGTTCCCAGCATATGGCATGTCTATGAGCTGCAGGTATGTTCTTAAAGTGGCAACCACACCTGTGGCTCACAAGTCTGTTGGGAGAAGCTGGCACCAGAAAGGTAGGGGGGGGGGGGACTTGTTCCAACACCCTTAGATCAGTGAAGACCGGTCCTTCATAAGTATCCAACTTACTTTCTCATCCCGCTAGATTTCTTATCTGTCTAATTGCTGCAAAGTGTATTTGGCTGGTATTCTGTGTGTGACTGTGGGCATTCTTGCGCCAGTGTGCGCCATTTTGTACCAAGCTGTGAAAATCCCATTGGTAGTGTAAACGAATTAATAAATAAATAAAATGCAGAAAATACTAAGGCCATGCACATTTTTCATGTTTCTGAGCAGAATTGTCTAGGTAGGTGCAACATCAAGCACAAACTTATGGGAAGTCAGGAAAGGTGTGAACATGTTTGAAATGCTAAAAACACAACAACAAACAGTCTGGGTTCATCTCAACACACAGCAAGTTACAGGAAAAGCCAACTTTAGGCAATCACTGGCCTCAGAGGATATTTCTTGTGGGTGAGGACAGGATCAGAAAGTAGAGATCAATGGGGACCTGGAATTCAGCGATTTATTTCTTTTTTACCATAGTCTAAATTTTATAATAAAGTTTTATAAAAAAAAAAATGTATATCCCTGGACAACCCTTTTGATGTGATTTTCTTTATGAGAACTTCATGTTCCTGATTTTATAAAGAGTAACTGATCTACCATGTAAAATTGTTCCACGTAAAAGAATGCATTTCCATGATTAACCCCTTTAATATAAGCACTACCACACTTCAACACTGCCTGCATCCCAGAGGGAGCTCTGAGCGGCAGGGCAGGGACCCAAGGGCTCCTTTGGCTTTGTGCACATACAGTATATGCGGTGTCTGTTTTATGCAGCTTGCAAGCACTGAAAAATGTTGAATGATCTATTTATGCCAGATGCCCAGCACCGTACCTTATTTCAGCAGCAAATGAAGCAACAGATAGGATGTCGGATTCAAAAGTTCTAGCTTGTGGCATCCCACATTCCCATCCACTCCCATCAGGGATCTGCTAAATTGCTGGACAGATATAAAGAAGACATACGATTGGTGGCACTGAGGCGAACTTTGTCCGCAATCTTGACTCCTAAGGCTGGGTTCACACCACGTTTTGTTAAATCCGGCTCCCGTATACGGCTGGTAGGAGGGGGCGGGGCTTAATCGCGGCGCCCGCACTCAGCCGTATTCGGGAACCGTATTTAATGTATGTCTATGAGCCGAACGGAGTGAACCGCAGCCTCCGGTCGGCTTCGTTTTTGGCCGTATACGGTTTCCCGACCGCAGGCAAAAACGTGGTTGACCACGTTTTTGCCTGCGGTCGGGAAACCGCATACGGCCGAAAAAGCAGCCAACCGGAGGCTGCGGTTCACTCCGGTCGGCTCATAAACATACAGTAACTACGGTTCCAGCCGTATTCGGGAGCCGTATTTAATAAAACGTGGTGTGAACCCAGCCTAAGACTCCCACAATCACTCTGTGGGGAGTTCCATGAGTGCCCTGGACTAACCAGCAACTGACCATTTAAACTTTTTGACGCTAAGATGTGGTATCTAAAAAGGTTAATGGTGGACATCAACATGATAGCAGGCGGTACTGACTGGGTATAAAATGCACTCAATCTGTGAGTGAGCTTTATACACTGCAAGCACGCAGAGGACGTAAATATATGATCTTTTTCATAAATGGCTTAAAAAGATACAAATTATTGAACTCCATCCATGAACATACTTAGAAGTTAACAAATCCATAAACAATGTAAAGTACACATTAGACAAATTATTCTTTCAGACTAAAATCTGCAATACATCGTGCACCACTTTTTACACATGCAAACCATAATCTGTTCTTTACTGTTATAAGAAAAATATTATATATATATATATATATATATATATATATATATATTCTAAACAAAAGAATACATGAATGAATTGCTAAATTTCCCTCTAAGAGTTAATAAAATACTATAACGGTATACTGGATTGAAAAAAATACTACTGAAAGATCATTAGTCTCAATGTGCATTCTTTTTAAATATTTTTCTTTTGAAAGCAAAATATAGGGTATTTTGCATTTTAGACTGAGGGAATAATTATGTAGTAGAAGGCAACAACCTGATACATTTTAAGCATGGAAATTAATAACTGATGTACTTGAAATAAGCATGGAAATGCAAACCACAGATGAAAAAATTGTAAACCAGTTCAAATGAAGCTGGCAGGCAGGGAATTAATTAAAACAAGTAAAACTTGGCATGATGGATTTACCAGTTTACGTGGCTGGCAAAAGCATTTACTTCCAGTAAAGCCGATGCTTAAAGATTCAAAAGCAACATTCCAATGCAGGGTCTGATTAGAACCCATCCATAGCAACTATTATCAATTAGCAGCATCTGGCTTCAATAACAGAAAACAGCATGGCTCCTCTCATCCTAATCCATTACGTTTTCTAACATTAAATACATGAGAGATTAAAGATTTATGAGGAAGACAAATAAGGTGAGAGAGCAAAAAGAAGAGAGAACAAGAAGTGATTGAAGAACAAACCAGCGAGCAAGAGGTGGCAGAGCTAGAGAACTAATAAAGGGAGAGAGAAGAAGGATACAATGGGGGAGATGTATCAATGTTGTTGTTGGTAGACGTTTTTTGTAGATCATTTTGGTTGGTCTAAATTTGGAGCAATTTCTCCAAATTTATCAAACTTGTGCAAGCCCCATGATAAATTTCGTGCAATGGTCTACATCTCCACAAAGTTCTATTTGTAGACCTGTTCTACACCTCACAGGAATAGTGGTGTATCCTGAACGCTGGGCTTTTGTTCTATTGTTTTTCAGGATTCCACTGAGGTTTTTTTTTGTCCACCAGCAAAAACGCCTGAAAAACGGTCCCAGCTTTTCCTGCATTTTGGTAATTTTTCTTGGGGGAGATTTATCAAAAACTGTACAGAGAAAGAGTAGTGCAGTTGCCCATAGCAACCAATCAGATTGCTTCTTTACAAAAATGAAAGGAGCGATCTGATAGGTAGCTATGGGCAACTGCACCGCTCTTCCTCTACATAGGTTTTGATTAATCTCTCCCCTTGTGTTTTTTCTTGCATTTTTGCTGGTGTGCGGAAACAAACATTTTTGTACCCTGTGTGCATTTTTTTCACTGCAGGTACTACTCCATGGGTAGGATGCAGAGCGCGCGCCCCACGGAGTGTAAGGAGGTAAGCAGTGATGTATAGCATATACATATACAGGGTGCAGAGCATCACTACTTACCTCCGCCCGCTGTATAGTATACAGGGGGCATAGTGTATCCATGTATACTATACAGGAGCCCAGCAAGGAAAGAGTTAACCCAAACTGCAGCTCTGAGTTAAATCTTTGTGCGCTCTCCTGTATATACAGCCATCTATAGATGACTGTATATACAGGATACAGTAGGCAGACAAGAACAATTGGAGGCTCCCTGTTACACACTGCAGTATGGGCGCACTCACCAGGTGAGATCGCAAATGATGTCCTAAACTTTTTTTTTTCTCATTTCAGTTACGTGAATGGGGAGGAGTACGTCAGATTCAGTGTATTGCGATGATGACCAGCTTTTTTTAATGTCAATAAAAGGTTTAATGAGGGCTGTGTGGGGAGTGTTTTTTTTTTTTTTAAATACATTTTTTTTTCAATGCCGGGCTCAGCGTTAGCCACAAAAAACGCTAGCGCTAACCCCCAATTATTACCCCGTTACCCACCGCCACAGGGTTGCCGGGAAGAGCCAGTACCAACAGGCCTGGAGTGTCAAAAATAGCGCTCCTGGCTGGGGTTATTTAGGTTGGGGAGAGCCAGTAACAATGGTCCTCGCCCACCCTGGTAACGTCAGGCTGTTGCTGATTGGTTGGTATCTGACTGACACTGAAAATATGGGGAACCACACACATTTTTTTATTACAAAAAAAAACAACACATAGGCTTCCCCATATTTTCAGTGTCAATCAGACACCAACCAATCAGCAACAGCCTGACATTACCAGGTTGGGCGAGGACCAATTTTACTGGCCCTCCCCAGCCTAAATAACACCAGCCTGTTACCGCCTAGGCCAAGGAGCGCTATTTTTGATGCTCCGGGCCTGTTGGTAACGGCTCTTCCCGGCACCCCTGTGGCGGTGAGTACCGGGGTAATAATTGGGGGTTAGCGCTAGCTGTTTTCGGGGCTAACGCTAAGCCCAGCTTAGTAATAGATTCCATCTACAAGACAGCTTCCACTACTAAGCCTGAAATTTCAATTATAAAAAACACAACACATGAAATAAAAAATGGATTTAAAAAAACACTCCCCCACAGCCCTCGTTAACCCTTTTATTGACATTAAAAAAATGCTAGTCATCGTCACACTCCACCGAATCTCAGGTAGTCCTCTGCATTCACTTATCTGAAATGACAAGAAAATAAAAACACGAAAAATGGGTCAGTACATTTTTGGCGCTCTCCCCTGGGTAGAGCGCACATAATGCAATGTGTTCCTAAAGAGGGAGCCTCCAATTGTTGCTAAACTACAACTCCCATAATGGGGGCTGTAGGTAAACAACAGCTGGAGTCTCCCTGTTTGGGAACACACTGCCAAAAAGGCTCTGTTCCCATTATGCAAAACGCATAATAAGAACAGAGCCATACTTACCACCCTGGCTTCAGGCCTGGACTGTGAAGCTCCGCCCCCTAATGATGTCATCACTAGGGGGCAGGGGCGGAGAAGTTGCAAGGGGTCTCAAGAGTGAGACCCCTGAGATCCGTCAGTCTGCCCTTGGACTACTACTCCCATCATGGGAAATTTTGTGTCCCATGATGGGAGTAGTTGTAGTACCGCAGTGCTGAGGGATGGCTCTTACACATCCCCCAGCTGCGAAACTGTATTGTGACTGTTAGAACTACTACTCCCATCATGGACAGACTCTGTCCATGATGGGAGTTGTAGTCCTCGGGCTGAAGGACAGATCGCAGCAGGTCATTCTCCAGAGACCCGCTGCGATCTGCATTTATTAACTTAAAAAGCCGGCGGTATATGCGGCAACACTGCACTCCCCTCCCCCCCCCCTCCTCCTGTATACAGATGTCACGATTCATAATCCCCGCCACCGGGAGAGGGGAGCTCTGATTGGTGGAAAGCTATTCACCACTATACACCAATCAGAGCTCCTGTCTTCTGGCGGGGATTATGAATTGTGACAGGTCTATACAGGGGAGCGAGTGGAGCCGCTTCTACAGTATATAATTGTTATGTGTACTGTACCCCCCCCCCCCCAGACTAATACTGACCCCTTCTATAGTGAGCGCTGGGACCGCTGTGTGATTGACAGGTCCCCAGCACAAGTGTCCGGCCCCACTGACCTTTATATGTTATAAATCTTTATGATACACACTGCCCGTCCTCCTCTTCATTCTTCTGATGCCGGAGACGCGCGGCTTCTGTATCATAGTCTATAGACAGAGCGCCCCCTCCCGGCCTCCACACTGCACGGGGCTGGGGTCAGACAACGGCAGGGGGCGCTCTGACTATAGACTATGATACAGAAGCCGCGCGTCTCCGGCATCAGAAGAATGAAGAGGAGGACGGGCAGTGTGTATCATAAAGATTTATAACATATAGAGGTCAGTGGGGCCGGACACTTGCGCTGGGGACCTGTCAATCACACAGCGGTCCCAGCGCTCACTATAGAAGGGGTCAGTATTAGTCTGGGGGGGGTACAATACACATAACAATTATATACTGTAGAAGCGGCTCCACTCGCTCCCCTGTATAGACCTGTCACAATTCATAATCCCCACCAGAAGACAGGAGCTCTGATTGGCTAATAGTGGTGAATAGCTTTCCACCAATCAGAGCTCCCCTCTCCCGGAGGCGGGGATTATGAATCGTGACATCTGTATACAGGAGCCGGCGGCAGCGCAGTGGAGCCGCATATACCGCCGGCTTTTTAAGTTAATAAATGCAGATCGCAGCGGGTCTCTGGAGAATGACCTGCTGCGATCTGTCCTTCAGCCCCAGGACTACAACTCCCATCATGGACAGAGTCTGTCCATGATGGGAGTAGTAGTCCTAACAGTCACAATAGAGTCCCGCAGACGGGGGATGTGCGTCTCTCAGCGCTCCGGTACTACAACTACTCCCATTATGGGACAGATTCTGTCCCATGATGGGAGTAGTTGTAGTACTGCAGTGCTGAGAGATGGCTCCTGCATTCCCCACCTGCATCTTCCACCGTCTGTCATTTTGTAGGAGTCCTTGCTAGCACTCTTAGGTTTAGACTACTTTTCTTGCAAAAAAGCGCAATTGCGCAAAAAAAAAAACATTTACTTTTTTTTTGCGCAATTGATAAATACCAGTCCACTGGATTAGTTGGTGTACGGTAGACCAAACTGGTGACAACTTTAGAAAACTGTCCACCAAAAAAAACGCAGCTCTATGCAAAAAAAGCGCAATTGCGCAAAATTTGTAGAAGTGAAAAATGGTCTAAATGCAGTGATACATGTCCCCCAATGTGTATTTAAGAATCCTAATAACATAAATATTATATCAACTTTAAATCTATTATTGAAATATAAAACTAATGACTTGTCTACAGAAGAAAATAGCAGTGGGGTAGGCATAACTGTGTTCCTTTCCTGGCATAATATATGCAGTATTTACAGTTACAGTATAGGCTAACATTTCTATAGGGCTACAAAAAGAGACCTGTGCACTTGCATTGTGACTTCTGTTCAATACAAGCCATAACGCTCTGACGGGTCTATTCAGTAGCTTGATAGAGATTTGGGAGTTTGTTGGGTTTCCCCCTAAACGTGAGTGCTGTTTTTATCCTGTTAAATATGACAGAAAGTATGCTGGGGTTCTCAGGCCCAACGGTTGCATAAGGCAGACCACGCGTTCGCTTAGGTGCGCACGGACCAGGGGGCGGCAAAATCAAGGACTTTTTTTTTTAATAAAGCTGAGTTGCTCTGCCCCACAGAACATCCTCCAACCTCCATTTTGCCGCTGACCCAAAACTACAACTCCCATTATGTTGCACTATACTCCTGAGTCCTGGGGAAGCAATGCATTAATTTTGGGACAGCTGCAGAGCAGACCAAGATTGTATCAGGGCATGCTGGGAGTTGCAGTTACTAACTGTAATGGCCAGCATGCCCTGAGACAGCCTATGGTTTTGCAGCTGACCAACACTACAACTCCCATTATGTTGCACTATACTATAGGATAGGTTATATGGTGCTACATGCTGGGGGAGCTGTAGTTTTGGGTCAGCTGCAGAGATATAGGCTGGAATCTGGATCAAGAAATATCCGTGATCCAGATTCCAGCCTATATCTCTGCAGCTCACCCAAAACTACAGCTCCCCCCAGCATGTAGCACCATATAACCTATACTATAGTATAGTGCAACATAATGGGAGTTGTAGTTTTGGTCACCATATATTGTATCAGGGCATGCTGGGAATGGTAGTTGGTAACTGCAACTCCCAGCATTGCATTCCTTGAAGGAATGCAATGCTGGGAGTTGCAGTTACCAACTACAATTCCCAGCATGCCCTGATACAATCTATGGTGACAAAAACTACAACTCAGCACATCTTGTACTTTATAGGAGTACAATTTAGATTATGGCTGCAGACCCAAAACTACAACGTGCGTGCTGCTCCAAGGCATGTTTCAGAGTTTGCTGGGTGTTGCAGTTACTAACTGCAACTCCCATCATTCTTTGACAGCCTATAGCGCTGCAGGTTGCAGCATAACCTAAACTACTATATAGTGAAATACTTGTAACACTATGTAAAATGGCCATATTAAAACAGTACTACAGACACTAGGGTGCAATCTCTTTTCAAGCATATAAGCATTTACTGCCATGTGTATAGGAGATGGAGTGCCCACGACCGTGCAATTTAATTTAACATTTACGCATGCGGCAATATCACATAAAAACATTTTTTTACACTATTTTAGTTAAATGGGAATGGCCGGGGGGAATTCAAACTTTTATGTAGCAGTATGTATGTACAGAGCATTGCACCCTTGTCTTTAGTAGGGTGCAATGCTCTGCACATACCCCCACCTGTATAGAAATGTGCATACACTGCTATACACCTGGGGGTTGAGGGGGGGAGGTTATGTGCAGGCAGCAGAACATTGCACCCTAAGACCCTAGAGTGAAAGGTTTTGTCTGCAGTCTTCTCTGCACATACCCCCATGTGTATAGCAGTGCAGAGCAGACAGACACATGGACGGAGGCCCTGGGAGGATCACCTAACTGGTAACACTGATCAGAGGGTGGAGCTGAGACTGTCACTGAGGATGCTGTGGGATTTTTGGGACTCGCAGCCTCCTGACCGCATCATTTTGGTTTGGGACAGCTGCAGAACCATAGGCTGTATCAGGGCATGCTGGGAGTTGTAGCTAGTAATTAACTGCAACTTCCAGCATTTCCTGACACCGAGTAAATAAAATGCACAACACAAACTGACAATCAGTGTGGCGTCAATGATCAATAAATGAAAGCAAAAAGTTCTTTCAGCTCACCTCCTCCACGGTCTGCACGGACTTCGAGCCTGGCCCGGCTCCATACGTATAAGCAATTGAAGAACGAGGTAGTCCAGCAGTACCTTTAAAATGTTGAGTCTTTATTAATTTCTTCAAAATCCAGAGCACGCTCCAAACACCATCACCATGCCGGTAAAACAACTCACATGGACGCCTTTCCAACGCATGCGCGTTCTTGATCACTACCTATGATCAATACTGTGCTGTGTGACATACATGGGTGGGCGCACAGGGGCCCCATGATCATCTTTTGCCCGGGGGCCCCATGAGTTGTCAGTCCACCCCTGTGTAGTAGATGTGACCTGCAGTCCTATGTAACACCACAGATAACAGTGATCTCTGAGTACAGATAATGTAGTAGATGTGACCTGCAGTCCTATGTAACACCACAGAGTTATCACTGTGTTATCTGTGGTGTTACATAGGACTGCATTTCACATCTACTACATTATCTGTACTCTCGTGTGGGAGTTCTGGTGGCCGGGGGTGGAGAGTAGGGCTCGACTTTGGGCCAAAATGGAGCTTCGCTTGTGTTGGCAGAAATCCTTGCACCGGCCCTGAATGGAGAGTATTACTGTATCTGTAATACAGCATCCAATGGTACATAATGTGGACCCTCATATCCATGCTTCCATGGAAATTTATGAACACCTTGTAAGTGATCCATGTTGTGTTACAAGAGTGGCCTCCTGGCTATTTGTCTTCTGTATTTAATTGAGCACTATACATGTTTTTTATGTGAAATATTCAATAATATGTATACTTTTTATAAATAACAGTTTGCCATCAACTGGTGTTTTGGTTGGGTATACTAAGTATACAAGTTGATAAAGGATGTACATAAGTCCATTATTTTTCCCTAAGCACTATGCAAATTACAAGTAGGGGGTGTGGGCAGAAGTGCCTAATGGAACTATTTGTGTATAATTATTTTGGGACTACCCTACTTAAAAAGGGGCAACTATATTACTGGGGATATGTCTCTATTTACTGAGGGCCACTATGGGTGGGTTAATGATAAGGATTGTATTGAAAAAGGGCAGATTCTGTGTAGACTAGTGATGGTTGAAAGAAGGCTTTATGGTGGTCTTATAACAATGGAAGCTAGTTGGAAGGTTTTACCTGACTAATCCCTGTTACAATCACACAACCCCAAATTTTCAGAGGGAAAAGCTACGTAAGAATTAATGCTTGTTCTAATCTTGTGTAAAAATTGACCCAGCTTTACTGGACATGATTAACCATGTATTACATTAAAGGTTCTACTGTTTTAATACAGATTTATTTGCTTAATGACAAAAGTAATGTAAAAATATTCGGAGTCGAGTAGCTTTCATTTTAAATATTACTGTGTCTTTTCATATATTATTTCATGAAATTTAGATTTTTTTTTTTTTTTGACAGAGGTTATATAATATGTGGGAGGTAAAGTTATACTGTTCTATTCCTAACCATAAATATGAATGGTGATATCATGATGAGGATGTATAAATCTACATCAAGGCAAACACTAAAAATTCTACTTTTGGCATTGTTCCTAATTCCAGATTTCACCTGGCCATTTAGTGCCAAACTGATTGTTTGCGCCAATATTTTGGCATCATAAAAAAAGCTTTGTTTCACTCCGTTTGTCTCTTTGGTGGCAAAAGTGGGTTGGATCAACTGGGAGAGTGAGGCCACCAAGATTCTGAAACATGTATCTTTATTATAGATAGAGCAGGGTGTAATTTTTTAATGCAAATCTACACTTCTCATAGCAAGCATATATTTTATTTTCGCTCTATAGAACTGTTCAAGATGCACCAAATTAATTAGAGATGTGATTTGGTGCATTTGGAGTGAAAAAGAAGAAAAGCTACTACGAAGAATGAAGTACAAAATGCTATCTTTATTATGAACACCATTTATAGCACAAACATTTAAAACCACTTAAAGGACAACTGCAGTGCAATATACACTTATCCCCTATCTACAAGATAGAGGATAAGTGTTTGATCTCGGGGGGTCCGACCGCTGGGACCCCCCCGCTATCTCCCTAACGTGGCGCCACCATTAGCGCTCATAGTGAGCGCTAAGGCGCGTAGCGTCGACCTAGAGGTCGACGGTGATGCCCCATCTCCTCCCCGTCCCAATACAGTTCTATTGGGGGAGGCGGGGAGGCACGAACGCTGCCTCCCTGCCTCTCCCATAGAGATGTATGGAGGAGGCGTGCTGGCTGCAACGTCATGCTGCGGCTGGCACGCCCCCTGCACGGGACAGCCGCGGCCCCTTACAGGAGATCACAGGGGGTCCCAGCGGTCGGACCCCCGCGATCAAACACTTATCCCCTATCCTGTGGATAGGGGATAAGTGTTAATCAAGCTGCAGATGTCCTTTGAAAACATGTACAAAACATGGGGGAGGATTGTAATCATACTCAACATCAGCTTCCTAGTGAGCACAAATGACCCAATGAGCAAAATACAAATGTGACATATAAATGACACTGCCGGGCAAGAAAATAACAATCAAATAAACCACAATGCAGGTACATGCATAAAGTAATGTATAATGAGATAAGCACCAATAGCCCATGCAACTGGCAACCACTGATGTACAACTGCTCTCTAGAAAGTGGCATGTTAGAAATGAACAGGGACACCCTCACCAACAAGGGGGGGAGGGACACAGCAGCTCCACGCATTCCGCTGCCCTTAGCAGCAGCTTCCTCAGGAGTCATTTGGTGCATTTAAATCTTACATACTTCAGTTTAAGACCGGCCTAGAAAAATGTCAGCCTTAACAAATCTTTCGAATGAGAAAAAGGAAAACCGGCCATTCACCATGTTCGTCTTCTGATTTATTTGCATAAAATACTCACTTACAAACATAGGGGAGATGGAAGGAGCCATATGGCTGGAAGAAGCACTTCATTTAGTGCGAAACAGAGCTTGCTGTCGCTTGTACCCCCCGCTCCTTCCCTCTCCCCTATGTTTGTAAGTGAGTATTTTATGCAAATAAATCAGAAGACGAACATGGTAAGTGGCCAGTTTTCCTTTTTCTCATTCGTATGTATTTTGCACTTGTCTTGAAACCAGAGCACCACCGTCATCGTACCTACAAATTATTTGCCTAATCCAGGGACAGGTGTTCCAACCCATTCACAGTGCCGTAGGAATATCCTTTTTTATTCACTTAACAAATCTTTCACATTGTGTCTTCTGCATTTATACAGTTTGGTCAACATCACAAGGAGCAATGGAAAAAAAGTCCTTAGAAAATGAAGACAGGAAGATTCTAGTAGCCTGTTACAATGTAATGTATTGTTTTTAGACAAAAATGTGGTTTTGTTAGTAGTAGAATTAATATTGAATCAAAGTTAAAAGGATTGTTGATGACAATACTATTGCATTTTTTTTCTTAACTTTGTTTTCCAAATGTTATACAGATTGTGGGAAAATGATATTAGTGCAGGTCACCACTTTTCTGATGAAGCCACAATAACACTATTGAGCACCCAAACCCTAACAGGATTGCTCAGAAAGTGTTCTTTAGAACGCTTGTAGCTCCAAAATCAAAGTCAGAGTAAAATCTTCATTTAAAGGAGAAGTCTCATGTACAGAAATCTTTGGCAATCGTCTACTCTCCCATAGAGATATATAGAGGGGGCGTGGCTGCCCCCACTTTGAGCGGGGGACATGGCGCGCCGCTCTGGGGGAGAGCTGTGGCTCCATACAGACGATCGCGGGGGGCCCCAGTGGTCGGACCCCCCGCAGTCTAAAACTTATCCCATATCCGGCGGATAGGGGATATGTTTTTTTGTGACATTGAGCATGAAACTTCTCCTTTAATATAAACAATAAACAACATAAGGAAACATAGAATAACACTATATTTATGAAAGTGTACCCCTCATTATAAAAACTTTTGACGTGTCTTACTGACAGACCCTTACCAAACAGTAGAATGAACGGGGAGTGAAGCGCACTCTGTGTTTATGTGAGCAGGACAGTCCAATAGACTTAAATTATGAGACCATCCTGGGCACGTTACACAGAGTCGGGAAAGAAAGTGCGCACTTCTCCCGGCTTGTGCTACTGATCAGTCGAGGCCTGAACACTCAGACCCCAAGTGATATAAAAATTTTAAATTTTTTTTTAAATATAATGACAAGTACAATTTAAGATTTGAAACATAAAACATTTATTTTTATGGACTATTTGGAAAAATGCAATCCAACAAGGTACTTGTCACGACGATCTGGCGGTAGGATATGTGTAAACTGTCCGACATTTTCAAAGTACGAGACCCGACCCAACATGACACAATTACGAGTTGAACTGCCAGAAGTCCCATAGATTTTGCAATGGACTTCTGTCATTTCGACTCCTGATTGCTTCATGTCAGGCCAAGTCTTGGGCTACAAAAATCCTGGCCAGTTTACACATATCCTGCCGCTGGATCATTGTAACAGGTACCTTTTAAATAATACATTGTGAACCTCAGACTAGCTACAGCTTTACACAATATGAGGGGAACTTATTATTGGGAAAGCAGAATGTCCTCGGTTAGGTTTACAAAACCATAAGAATCAATATTCTTACTCATCAGAAAGCGTTGCAAAATTTGGCAAAATTGGCCATTATTTTTTACATTTCTGATAATACATTTTATTTCTACTTTTTGTTTAGATTATTTTAGTTTGTTTAAAGACACCTGTCTCTTTGTTATTTGCACCTCTTGCCAGCATAATTGGGAACATTACAGTTATTTATAGAGAGAGTCTAATTGCTTCCATGTATGAATTTTATATAAATGAAAATGTAAAGAATAAATTGTTTGTATTTTATTTCCTTCCTTACCATACTTGTCCCATCCATTTTGGCTTAAAATGTAACAGTGGCTTTCAGAAATGCATTGAATTGACATGCTGTTTATATAGTCAGGGCTGTGTGCTGATATAGAAACGGCAAAGTATGGAAACTCATAGAAAGTATACATTGTATGAAGTGAAAGGTATACAATTCAAACCCGACTAGACTACACATTATGTAGCAATTCATCTAATATGCATCAACTTATAGCAGTGCAAAGAATAACATACTAAAGTCAGTGTTACCTTGTTTCTTTCCTGAATTCTAACATTTGAATTTGACTGGCACATGCTTGACAGAATGTCACTTATGACAGAAATATAAAATTCTATCAATTGTAGAAGTAAAAGTAACTTTTACCATTGTAGAACTACAATACAACATAAAAGGGTAACTCATTAAAACAAATTTTTGCTATTGCACTCCTTATGGTAAATAAAAAATATTTCTAATATACTTTGTTTAAAAAAAATGAAGTTTTCTATGTTTTATTTGTGCTTAAAAAAGCTCAAGAGCACATTTTCCCCCATCTCATACACAGACTTTGGACCGAAGCCCAAACACAGAAAGTGCAGCCTGGAGTGCTGAGGGGGGTGTGTCCAGCCTCCTCCAATCATAGCTCCTCTCACACTTAACTGCCATATGCTGTTGGTTGGATACACCCCCCCTCAGCACTCCAGACTGCACTTCCTGTGTTTGGGCTTCGGTCCAAAGTCTGCATGAGATGGGGGGAAAATGTGCTCTTGAGCTTTTTTAAGCACAAATAAAACATAGAAAATTTCATTTTTTTAAAACAAAGTATATTAGAAATAATTTAGCAAAACATTTTTTTAATGAGTTACCATTTAACTAGGCAATAGTGCCTTGCATAAACATTTGCCCCTATGGACTTTTCTACATTTTGTTATATATAACCACAGATTTTAAATTATTTTATTGTGATTTTATGTAATGGACCAACACAAAAGACTGTCGATCATTTACAAGTGGGGTGAAATATTATATGAATTTCAGAGTTACAAATAAATAGCTGAAAAGTGTTGAGTGCATATGTATTTACCCCTTTATTGCGAAACCCCTTTCAAAGATCTGGTGCAACCAATAACCTTTACAAGTCACATCATAAAAACAAAAACAAAACCTAAAGCAGCAAAAACAGAGCAAATAAATGTTACACACAGTGGCCCCTGCTGCAAAACAGCATTGTGTAAACTGACTCAGAAACCAGGAACTAACAAATAATAGGTAAAGAAGTCACTTGACGTAAATATAATGCAAACATTTAGTAGATATTGACAAAAAATTAAGTAGACAAAAAATATCTATCTTATAATTGCAGTGTAGTGTTTTCAGTCAGATATAAAATGGTGTTATCCAAATAAACATACACAAGCATGAACTGGGTCTGATCAACTGCTTTACTAAAACAGAGGAGAGGGAGGGGAACATGTCTGACACAACAAGGCAAAATAATCAACAGCAGCCGATGGAAACATAGATCAAGATTCTATATCAATCACAGCACTAACATTTACAATGGCAATAAATACTTGAGGGGGGGGGGGGTTGTGTCTGGGGGTCAGAAAGACTGTGATAATTTTTGTGTATTATGTAGTGTATCATGCTGGAGGAAATAAAGTGCATGCAAGCAATTTAAACCTGACCTTGCTGGGAAAGCTTTTATTTCCACATCAAACCACCATGTAATGTGCATAAAAACGCCAGACAAAACACCAGAAAAACTGCCACAGTTTTCCCCTGCGTTTTGGCGTTTTTTCTGGTGTTTTTACCTTTGTGTGGAATTTGCCTTTTTTGGCCCTTTTTGCGTTTTTTTTTTTTTACAAAATAGTTGGGTATCAAATAAAATAAAAAAAGGATGCAATAGGGATATAAAAATTTATTTAACTAAATGTTTATTTTTATAACAAAATTTGAATACATTTTTTTGTAAAGTGTGTGTTTAACTTTTTTTTCTCTTTTTTTTCTCACATTTTTTATGTAGTACTACTACTCCCAGCATGAAACACACTGTTCCATGCTGGGAGTAGTAGTACCTGTACTATAGACATATCGCCCCGGGTGTCAGTCTGACACCCGATGCGATCGTCCATAATATAGCAGAGATGTGGCTCTATACAGCGCTCATATCTCTGCCCTATTCACATCACTGGCCGTTCATATTTTCCGCCCAGAGCTGTGATTGGCCAGATAGTTGCAGCCAATCACAGCTCTGAGGAAAAGATGAATGAATGAGTGGTCGGCCCGGAGTATAGTGCAGAGCAGGGATGCGAGCGATGTATACAGCCGCTCTGCATCTCTGCTATAGACAGGACGGTCACAGCGGGTGTCAGTAGTGACATCCACTGTGATGTGTCCTTAAGCAGGCACTACTACTCCCAACATGGAGCACATTCTGCTCCATGCTGGGAGCTGTAGTACCTGCATTAATAGATAGGTCACAGCGAGTGTAACTTCTGACACCCACTGCGATCTGTCTATTAATGTAGGTACTACAGCTCCCAGCATGGAGCAGAGTGTACTTCATTTTGGGAGTAGTAGTACTTGTAGTTAAGGAAAGATCACTGCGGGTATCACTCCTGACACCCGCTGTGATCCTCCTGTATAATGTATAGATGCGGCGGCCGCTCTCCTCTGGTCCCCTGCACGGCCGTATATATACACATATTCCTATTTCTCACAGAAAGCTGTGATTGGCTGGGACCATCTGGCCAATCACAGCTCTGCGGGAAATATGAATATGTGTATATATACGTCAGTGCAGGGGACCATAGAAGAGCGGCCGCCGCATCTATACATTATACAAGAGGATCGCAAGGGACCCCGGCGATCTGTCAATTAGTACAGGTGACTACTACTCCCATCATGGAACAGTGTGTTCCATGCTGGCAGTAGTAGTACTACCTAAAAAATGTTTAAAAAAAAGCCAAAAACCCAAACTGAAAAACGTCAAGTGAATCTGGCATTTTGCAGTTTACTATTGACTTGCAGCTAACATCTGGACGCAGCGTTTTTTTCACTGAAAAAATGCTGTGCGGGAAAATTGGCGTTTTTAATGGCGTTTTTGCAAAAAAAAACCTCAGTGGAGTTCCAGTCTTATGGTGATCCAGCAAATTACCATACAAACTTGCCAACTTTTGAGAAAGGACATTTTGTAGATACCTAAGAAGCTACAAACTAGTTTGTGTATAGAATGCTATTAAAACTTTTTCCCTATGCCCTACTCCTTTATATGACCGTATGCTTCTGCAGATTCTGCTAAGATTAAGGGTGTCTGGGGTATGGATCTGTTCACCGGTCAGGGCCCTTCAACTTACGTGGGCTCTCCACTGACTGTAGACCAACTCCTAGTGAAAGATAGAACAGCCACAGCCACTATATCTTTAGAGCTAGATGAACTGCCAGCTACTTATCAGGTACAGAGCTGCAGGCACCAACAGGTAGCTGAGAGAGAGTTCTCTTCCCATTGGCCGGTGTCTGCAGCCTGGTGCAGGGTTTGGAGCAGACAGATTTTCTTTAAAAGATCAGGGGCACAAGCCCTAAGGAACATCTCCTAACAAAAAATTGTATACATATCTAGTTATAATATAACATTGTTGCCGATATACCAGGAGCAAATATTACCACCATACAACAATGAAATATTACCTTTGTACTGCTACTGAACTAAGTTACATTATGTCCACTTTCAATACCACTACAGACTGTGCACATCATATAAGTGATTACAGTGCTCTACCTAGTGACTTATAGGGGATGTTTTCTCTGATCAGAGTTGATCATGTTCCATTTTCTTCTTTATTAGGCCCAGACTTCTATGATGATTTCTTCCAGCCATGACTCATCCAGCCCCCCGTAGGTCCATTTGTAGTTATTAAGGTAGGGCTCCTGTCGACAATTTTCTTCTTCTTGTAAGTAGTTTGCTCCCCCTCCCTGGTAGTTTGCCCCCTTTTGGACTCCCTGTAGTTAACTTCCACCCATGTAATTAGTTTGCACCCTTAAGGCAGGACCCTTATAGGAATGTATCCCCCTGCAGACAGGACCCCTCACACCCTAACAAAAAAATATATATATATTCTAGACTGACTGCAGTCACTGGTATCTTCTCCTTTTGGCTTCTTCGTCCAGTCACTAGAGGCCGGGAGCATCTCTTGCTTTAGGACCCGTCATATGCGTTATGATGTAAAACATTGTCCGGTGATGCGTCCTGAAGATAGAAATTGCTCTGGACTAAATTTCAGAGAAAAGAGGTGGTGGTGTGAAGTCATAAGAATATTAAATAAGTCTTCTGTCATTCTGTGTACGTGTGCCACTGAGTATCCTTATATACTATACACCCATATTATGACTGAAGTTTAGTTTCAGCCTAGCTTATGAACCGCAAAGTCAGCAGCATGAATTTAACTACAGTACCAGGGTAATAAGAAAAACAGGCGCTACTGGGTCCAGCATGGGAGATTAGCAACTGAAAAACAGTCTTAAAGATGAACAATACCTAGTGGTGTTAAAGAGAGGAGTGCAGAAGGCAGACACTAGATCAAAATGACCAAAATATTTCCTGAAATCAGTTGCTTTTCATAGGCATGGGAAGGGGTCCCTCATTCCATGTTTTGCCATTGGGGCCCTTGATTACCAGTCAACAAAGACTATAAGAAACAGTTTTCCTAAAACTAAGACATTTTCTTAATTATTACTGAGTGATAAGAATAAAGTTGACTTTGCTTTGGGTCTGCTATGCTGCTTAAGCCAAAATATTTAAATGCTAATAAAATAAACAACATCTGTACTTTTTTTCATTACATCATATTCTGGCACGTTCGTCCATTGCGGTTTGCTCTTCAAAAATAAATTATTTTGCCCATAGTCAAAACACCAGTGAGCTTCCAACAGTTTCCTTCCTGAATATGATTGCTGCTTTTATGCTGGGTTTAAAAGGGCTTCATCTAAAATGTGTTAACTAGAATAAAGATGAAACTTTCTCTATACTTTACATTCCTATGGATATTGTATTTCTAAAAAAAAGACATTTTGCTCATATATTTAATTTAAAGAATAGTCACATACATGTTAAGGAGTAAGAGGGTTATCCAAACATAAGCAAAGAGCAGACATTTTATGTTTGAAAAGAATAGAAAATGTACGCGTTTCATCTTTCTCTAATCATAATGTCTATGAGTTGACTAGAATACAATGAAATTGCACAGCTTAAGTTTATATGACCAAGTTCTGTTTGCATTCATTTTCATCAAAAAGATTGGTAGATGTTTCCGGTAATATTCAACAGGAAATGTTCCACTACTACCGTAAGTTCCTTCAGCTGTTTGTGAATAGAAAGGAATATAATTTACTACCTGTTTCATGCACCCAGTTATGATTGGGCTCTATGGGCTCATCAGGCTGAGTTTTGAGGGTTTGTTTGGCACCATGAGGGGCCGCACTCTGGATGTAATGTAAGGTTTTCCCCGGACACTCTTGTAACGCCGAGCGCTCCGGGCCCCGCTTCCCCTCCAGAGCGCTCGCGGCGTCACTTCCCTGCTTGCAGCGCCCCGGTCAGCGAGTCTGACTGGGAGCGCTGCTCTGTGTCCATCGGCAGGGATGCGATCCCCGTGGCGGGACGTGTCCGCCCGCGGGTCGCATCCCGTGTCACTCACCGGCCCCGTCCTTCTTCTCAGTCCCGGCGCGCGCGGCCCCGCTCTCTAGGGTGCTCGCGCGCCAGGTCTCTCAGATTTAAAGGGCCAGTGCACCATTAATTGGTGCCTGGCCCAATTAGTTCCTACACTCGCTACACTATATAAACCCACTTCCCCTTCCTGTTCCTGCCGGATCTTGTTGCCTTGTGCCCTGAGAAAGCGTTTCTGTGTGTTCCATTGCCTGTGTATCCAGACCCTTGCTGTTGCCCCTGACTACGAACCATTGCTGCCTGCCCAGACCTTCTGCTATGTCCGACCTTGCTCTTGCCTTGTCCTTGTGTACCGCGCCTGTCTCAGCTGTCAGTGAGGTTGAGTCGCTATCGGTTGGAACGACCTGGGGGGTTATCTGCCGCTGCAAGTCCATCCCGCTTTGCGGCGGGCTCTGGTGAAAACCAGTAACCCCTTAGATTCCGTTACCCTGGTACAGCCCACGCCATCACCTCACTGACACACAGGATCCACCACCCGTGTCCTCTCCGCATACCAGTCCGGATCCTGACAGTAGATCCGGCCATAGATCCCGCTGAGGTCCCGCTGCCCAGTGTCGCTGACCTAACCTCCGTGGTCACCCAGCAATCACAGCAGATCGCGCAACAAGGACAACAGCTGACTCAGCTGACCGCTATGCTGCAACAGCTTCTGAGTCATCAACAGCAACCATCTCCTCCGCCAGCTCCTGCATTTCATCCACAGCGAGTGGCTGCTCCCAGTTTCCGCCTGTCTCTTCCAGACAAGTTTGATGGGGACTCTAAACTGTGCCGTGGATTCTCCTGTCCCAGTGTTCCCTACACCTGGAGATGATGTCAGACCAATTTCCTACAGAACGGTCTATGGTGGCATTCGTGGTCAGCCTCCTGTCTGGAAAGGCCTTGTCATGGGCCACACCGCTTTGGGACCGCAACGATCCTGCCACTGCTACAATCCAGTCCTTCTTCTCAGAAGTACGTAGTGTCTTTGATGAGCCAGCCCAGGCTTCCTCAGCTGAGACTGCTTTGCTGAATCTTTTCCAAGGGAGTTCTTCAGTGGGCGAATACGCCATCCTGTTCCGCACCCTCGTCTCTGAGCTTTCCTGGAATAATGAGGCCCTCTGCGCGACCTTTAAGAAAGGCTTATCCAGTCACATCAAAGATGTCCTGGCCGCACGAGAAATTCCTGCTAACCTGTCTGAACTCATCCATTTGGTCACCCGCATCGACATGCGTTTCTCGGAAAGACGCCAGGAGCTTCATCAGGAAAAGGATCTTGTTCACACCAGGCGGTTTTCTACCTCTCCACAATTGACTTTACCTGTGCGGATTGCTATACCCGCTAATGCTACTTCCTTCTCTGCTGTGGCCTTCTTGGACTCGGGTTCAGCAGGAAGTTTCATTGAAGCCTCCCTAGTCAACAGATTCAACATTCCAGTCACCCGTCTTGTCAAACCTCTCTTCATTTTATCCGTCAATGGAGCGAGACTGGTCTGCACCGTGCGTTACCGCACTCAACTGCTACTCATGTCTGTTGGAGTTCACCAACATGAACATATTGAATTTTTTGTGCTACCCAACTGCACTTCTGAAATTCTTCTGGGCTTGCCCTGGCTCCAACGTCATTTGCCTAGCCTCGACTGGGTCACCGGGGACATTAAGAACTGGGGATCTTCTTGCCACAAGCGATGTCTCAACCCAGTTTCTTCCTGCCAAGTCTCCATGGCTACTCCATTGCCAGGTCTTCCTAAGGCCTATCTGGACTTTCCAGACGTCTTTTGTAAAAAACAAGCAGAGGTCTTACCTCCGCATAGACCCTATGACTGCCCTATCGACCTGCTCCCTGATACCACACCGCCCCATGGTAGGATTTACCCACTTTCTGTCCCGGAATCACAAGCTATGTCTGAGTACATACAAGAAAACCTCAAAAGAGGTTTTATCCGGAAATCCTCTTTCCCAGCTGGAGCTGGATTTTTCTTTGTCGCTAAAAAAGACGGATCTCTCCGTCCTTGTATTGATTACCGCGGCCTCAATAAAATTACGGTAAAAAATCGCTACCCTCTGCCTCTCATCTCCGAACTCTTCGACCGACTGCGAGGTGCCAAGATTTTCCCCAAACTTGATTTAAGGGGCGCATATAACCTCATCCGTATTCGAGCAGGCGACGAATGGAAAACCGCCTTCAATACCAGAGATGGTCACTTTGAATACCTAGTAATGCCCTTTGGTCTATGCAACGCCCCAGCAGTTTTTCAGGAATTTGTTAATGAGATTTTTCAGGACATGCTGTACTCCTGTGTGGTAGTCTACCTTGACGACATTTTCATTTTTTCCTCCAACCTAGAGGAACATCGCCTTCATGTTCGTCAAGTGCTCCAACGATGACGGCAAAATCAACTTTACACTAAAATTGAGAAGTGTCTATTCGAACGCAGCAGTCTTCCCTTCCTGGGATACATTGTGTCGGGACAAGGTCTTCAAATGGACCCTGATAAACTTTCTGCGGTAATGGATTGGCCTCGTCCCACTGGTCTGCGAGCAATCCAAAGATTTCTCGGATTTGCAAATTATTATCGTCAATTCATTCCCCACTTCTCCACCATCGTTGCTCCTATTGTAGCACTGACTAAGAAAAATGCTAATCCGAAACCCTGGCCGCCACAGGCGGAGAAAGCCTTTAACCACCTCAAGCCGCCTTCTCCTCTGCTCCTGTCTTGTCCAGACCAGATCCTCAGAAGCCCTTTTTTCTCGAGGTTGATGCCTCCTCGGTTGGAGCCGGAGCTGTTCTCCTTCAAAAATCCGCTAAAGGAAAAAATGTCACTTGCCGATTTTTCTCCAAAACTTTTTCTCCTCCAGAAAAAAACTATTCCATTGGAGACCGTGAACTATTGGCAATTAAGTTGGCCCTTGAGGAGTGGAGACATCTTCTGGAAGGATCCCTTCACCCCATCACCAATCCGCCATCTCCAATCCGCCCAGCGGCTAAATCCTCGCCAGGCTAGGTGGTCGTTGTTTTTTGCCCATTTTAACTTTCAGATCCATTTTCGTCCCGCAGACAAGAATGTCTGAGCTGATGCTCTATCTCGTACCACCGATGCCTCTGAAGCCGAGACCCTTCCTCAGCACATCATTCCCCCTGAGTGTCTGATCTCTTCTGCTCCTGCTTCTCTGGTGCCTACCCCTCCAGGAAAGACTTATGTTCCTCCCCGTCTTCGCCTCCGGATCCTCAAATGGTGCCATTCCTCCCTTTTGGCTGGTCACGCTGGAATCAAAAAGACTTTACAGTTGATTGCCAGACACTATTGGTGGTCCTCCTTGGAAAAGGATGTGACCGATTTCGTACGAGCCTGTACAGTATGTGCACGTGACAAGACCCCTCGTCAGAAGCCTTCTGGTCTTCTCCATTCGCTGCCGGTGCCTGAACAGCCTTGGTCCCACATAGCCATGGACTTCATCACTGATCTTCCTGTATTTCATGGCAACACTGTCATCTGGGTGGTCGTTGATCGTTTTTTCAAAATGGTTCACTTTCTTCCGCTTCCAGGCCTTCCTTCTGTGCCACAGTTGGCGAAACAATTCTTTCTGCAGATTTTCCGTCTTCACGGGCTTCCCACGCATATCGTCTCGGATAGAGGTGTTCAAAAGTTTTTGAGAGCTCTCTGTAATCAATTAAAGATCAAATTAAATTTCTCATCCTCCTACCACCCGCAGTCCAATGGACAAGTGGAGAGAGCGAACCAGATCCTTGGTGACTACCTGCGACATTTTGTCTCCTCCCGCCAAGATGATTGGGTCGACCTGTTACCCTGGGCTGAATTCTCGTACAATTTCAAAAACTCTGAGTCATCCGCCAAGTCTCCCCCCCTCCCCACTTCATCTGGAGTTCCTGCCGTGGATGAATTGACCCGGGACTTCTCCACTATCTGGAAGGAGACTCAAAAGTCGCTCTCACTGGCCTCTTCTCGCATGAAGAAACATGCGGATAAGAAGAGAAGAACTCCTCCTGTCTTTGCCCCTGGTGACAAAGTGTGTCTTTCTGCCATATATATTCGGTTTCGTGTCCCAAGCTACAAGCTGGGTCCTCGTTGCCTCTGGCCTTTTAGAGTCAAAAGTCTAATCAATCCTGTCTCCTACAAGCTCCATCTTCCTCCTTCTCTTCGTATTCCTAACTCCTTTCATGTATCCCTTCTTAAACCTCTCGTTCTTAACCGCTTTTTCCCCAAGGTCACCGTTCCTGCTCCTGTCACTGGGTCCTCTGACGTCTTCTCGGTAAAAGAAATCCTTGCCTCCAAGGTCGTCAGAGGTAAAAAAAAAATCTTGTTGACTGGGAGAATTGTGGCCCCGAAGAGAGGTCTTGGGAGCCTGAGGACAATACCCTCGATAAGGAGCTCATCCATAGGTTCCTTGGCTCCAAAAAGAGGGGGAGACCAAAGGGAGGGGTACTGTAACGCAGAGCGCTCCGGGCCCCACTTCCCCTCCGGAGCGCTCACGGCGTCACTTCCCTGCTTGCAGCGCCCCGGTCAGCGAGTCGGACCGGGAGTGCTGCTCTGTGTCCCTCGGCAGGGATGCGATCCCCGTGGCGGGACGTGCCGACCGCGGGTGCATCCCGTGTCACTCACCGGCTCCTTCTGCTCAGTCCCGGCACGTGCGGCCCTGCTCTCTAGGGCATGTGCGCGCCGGGTCTCTCAAATTTAAAGGGCAAGTGCACCATTAATTGGTGCCTGGCCCAATTAGTTCCTACACTCCCTACAATATATAAACCCACTTCCCCTTCCTGTCCCTGCCGAATCTTGTTGCCTTGTGCCCTGAGAAAGCGTTTCTGTGTGTTCCATTGCCTGTGCATCCAGACCCTTGCCATTGCCCCTGACTACGAACCATTGCTGCCTGCCCAGACCTTCTGCTACGTCCGACCTTGCTCTTGCCTTG